>NC_014676.2:115000-132500 GCF_000208745.1 Theobroma cacao | reverse complement strand
AATGCATGTTAAATGCACTTATAATGGTGTTCAATTATCCGAAACAGAATTTCCAAAAAACTGGTTAACAGACGGTATTCAGATAAAGATCCTATTTCCTTTTTGCCTGAAACCTTGGCACAGATTTAAACTACAACCCTCTCATAAAGATCCAATGAAAAAAAAGAAAGGTCAAAAGAATGATTTTTGCTTTTTAACAGTTTGGGGAATGGAAACTGAACTACCTTTTGGTTCTCCTCGAAAAGGGCGTTCGTTTTTTGAGCCTATTTTTAAAGAACTCAAAAAAAAAATTAAAAAATTTAAAACTAAATCTTTAACAATTTTAAAAGAAAGAACAAAATTGTTTCGAAAAGTCTCAAAAGAAACAAAAAAATGGATCACTAAAAGCATTCTATTTCTAAAGGGAATAATAAAAGGACTTTCAAAAAGAAATCAAATTCCATTTTTTGGGTTGAGAGAAATATATGAATTGGGCGAAACTAAAAAAGATTCGATAATCAGTAATAAGATAATTCACGAATCATCCCTTCAAATTCAATCTATGGAGTGGACAAATTATTCATTAACAGAAAAAAAAATAAAAGATCTGACTAAGAGAACAAACACAATCAAAAATCAACTAGAAAAAATTATAAAAGACAAGAAAAACGAATTTCTAACTCAAGAAATAAATATTAGTTCTAACAAAATAAGTTATCAGGATAAAATATTAGAATCATCAAAAAAAAATTTGCAAATATTAAAAAGAAGAAATATTCGATTAATCCGTAAATTAGATTTTTTTATAAAATTTTTCATTGAAAAAATATACATAGATATTTTTCTATATATCATTAATATTCCAAGAACCAATACACAACTTTTTCTTGAATCAACAAAAAAAATTATTGATAAATTCATTTACAATAATGAAGCAAATCAAGAAAGAATTAATAAAACAAATAAAAATACAATTCATTTTATTTCAACTATAAAAAACTCACTTTCTAATATTAGAAATAAAAATGCAAAAGCTTTTTGTGACTTATCCTCCCTATCACAAGCATATGTATTTTACAAATTATCACAAACCCAAGTTATTAGTTTTTATAAATTCAACCCCATCCTTCAATATCACGGAACGTCTCTTTTTCTTAAAAATGAAATAAAAGATTATTTTGAAGAACAAGGAAAATCTCATTCCAGATTAAGACATCATTATGGGTTAAGACAGAAAAGCTTTTGGCATTCTGGAATGAATGAATGGAAAAACTGGTTAAGGGGTCATTATCAATATGATTTATCTCAGAGTAGATGGCTTAGATTAGTACCAGGACAATGGCGAAATAGAGTCAATCAACACTATATGGCTCAAAATAAAGATTTAACAAAATGGGATTCATATGAAAAAGAAAGATTAATTCATTACGAAAACGAAAAAAAAAATGATTTTCAAGCGAATTCATTATCGAATCAAGAATATAAACTTAATCAAGAAAAAAAATATAAAAAATATAATTTTAAAAAAGACTATGGATATGATTTTTTATCATATAAATCTATTAATTATCAAGATAAGAGGGACTCATATACTTATGGATCACCATTCCAAGTAAATAAGAAAGAAGAGATTTCTTATAATTACAACATGGATAAACGAAAATTTTTTGATACGCTGGGGGATATCCCTATCCATAATTATCTAGGAGAAGATGATATTATGGATGCTATGGGGAAATTTTCGCATAGAAAATATTTTGATTGGAGAATTATTAACTTTTGTCTTAGAAATAAGGCCGAGATTGAGTCCTGGGTCAGTACCAGTACCAAGAGTAATAAAAATATTAAGACTGTGGTTAATAATTATCAAATAATTGATAAAATTAACAAGAGGGGCCTTTTTTATTTCACAATTTATCAAGATCAAGAAAGCAACCCATCCAATAAAAAAAGAAGTCCTTTTGATTGGATGGGAATGAATGAAGAAATACTAAGTCGTCCTATATCGAATCTGGAACTTTGGTTCTTCCCAGAATTTGTGCTACTATATAATGCATATAAGGTTAAATCATGGATCATACCAATAAAATTACTTCTTTTAAATTTTAATGGAAATGGAAACATTAATAAAAAAATTATTGAAAATAAAAAAAGGGACTCCCTTATAGCATCGAATGAAAAGAAATTTATTGGATTAGAGAATCGAAATCAAGAAGAAAAAGAACCCATAGGTCAAGGGAATCCTGTATCAGATGCACAAAAACAAGGAAATCTTAGATCCATTCTCTCAAACCAAGAAAAAGATGGTGAAGAAGATTATGGTAAATCAGACATAAAAAAACGTAAAAAGAAAAAGCAATACAAGAGCAACACGGAAGCAGAGCTTGATTTCTTCCTAAAAAGGTATTTGCGTTTTCAATTGAGATGGGATGATTCTTTAAATCAAAGAATAATCAATAATATCAAAGTATATTGTCTCCTGCTTAGACTGATAAATCCAAACGAAATTGTTATATCCTCTATTCAAAGGGGAGAAATGAATCTGGATATTTTGATGATTCAGAAGGATTTAACTCTTAGAGAATTAATGAAAAAGGGAATATTGATTATCGAACCAGTTCGCCTGTCTGTAAAAAATGATGGACAATTTATTCTATATCAAACTATAAGTATTTCATTGGTTCATAAAAATAAACACCAAATTAATCAAAGATACCAAGAAAAAAACTATATTGATAAAAAGAATTTTAATGAATCCATTACAAGACATCAAAAAATGACTGAAAATAAAGACAAAAATCATTATGATTTGTTTGTTCCTGAAAATATTTTATCCCCTAACCACCGGAGAGAATTGCGAATTCTAATTTCTTTCAATTCAAGGGATAAAAATGGTATGCAGAGAAATGCAGTATTTTTAAATACTGTAAAAAACTGTGGTCAAGTTTTGAATAAAAACAAACATCTTGATAGTGATAAAAAGAAACTAATTAAATTAAAGTTCTTTCTTTGGCCCAATTATCGATTAGAAGATTTAGCTTGTATGAATCGCTATTGGTTTAATACTAATAATGGCAGTCGTTTCAGTATGGTAAGGATACATATGTATCCGCGTTTGAAAATTCGTTAATGGTACATTTTCCCATATATTATGTATGTACCGTGTCGGGTATATGAAAACAAATAGATGGACACAAGGATTGTCTTACATTCCATTCTGGTACATGATACTAATTTAATGACATACATATCAATTAGATCGATAAATGAATCAACAAAATCCTCTTATTTGAACTCTAAAATTTTCTCTTTTGTAGAAATATATCACTCTTTTGTATCCCTATACGAATCAAATTGAAAACCGGATTGATTAATTTTATTTGAAAAAAAAAATTATAAAGTTCATAACGAACTTAAAATCATTGTACATATCAAAATGACTGGTATTATTATTACTGATCAGTAAAATTCACATTCAAAAAAAAGGGGGGAGAGAAGATTTTGTTTTATGGTAAAAAATGCATTCATCTCAGTTATTTTTCAAGAAAAAAAAGAAGAAAACAGGGGGTCCGTTGAATTTCAAATAGTCAGTTTCACCAATAAGATACGAAGACTTACTTCACATTTGGAATTGCACAGAAAAGACTATTTATCTCAGAGAGGCCTACGGAAAATTCTGGGAAAACGTCAACGGCTGCTGTCTTATTTATCAAAGAAAAATAAAATACGTTATAAAGAATTAATTAGTGAGTTGGATATTCGGGAATCAAAAAATCGTTAATTTGAAAATTTTGAATTAGTCGATTTATTAGATCTTTAATTTTGACGTACTTCTTTTCGTTTTCAGCAATTCATGTAAGAATGAATCGAGGAAAAACTTATGAATATACCAGCTACAGAAAAAGACCTTATGATAGTCAATATGGGACCTCACCACCCATCAATGCACGGTGTTCTTCGTCTCATCGTTACTCTAGATGGTGAAGATGTTGTTGACTGTGAACCAATATTAGGTTATTTACACAGAGGAATGGAAAAAATTGCGGAAAACCGAACAATTATACAATATTTGCCTTATGTAACACGTTGGGATTATTTAGCCACTATGTTCACGGAAGCAATAACCGTAAATGGGCCAGAACAATTGGGTAATATTCAAGTCCCTAAAAGAGCCAGCTATATCAGAGTAATTATGTTGGAGTTGAGTCGTATAGCTTCTCATCTGTTATGGCTTGGACCTTTTATGGCAGATATTGGTGCACAGACCCCTTTTTTCTATATTTTCAGAGAAAGAGAATTAGTATATGATCTATTCGAAGCTGCCACCGGTATGAGAATGATGCATAATTATTTTCGTATCGGAGGAGTCGCGGCCGATCTACCTTATGGCTGGATAGATAAATGTTTGGATTTCTGCGATTATTTTTTAACAGGAATTGTTGAATATCAAAAACTTATTACGCGAAATCCTATTTTTTTAGAACGAGTTGAAGGGGTAGGCGTTATTGGTGGAGAAGAAGCAATAAATTGGGGTTTATCCGGCCCAATGCTACGAGCATCTGGAATCAAATGGGATCTTCGTAAAGTTGATCATTATGAGTGTTACGACGAATTTGATTGGGAAATCCAGTGGCAAAAAGAAGGAGATTCATTAGCTCGTTATTTAGTCCGAATGAGTGAAATGACGGAATCCATAAAAATAATTCAACAGGCCCTGGAAGGAATTCCGGGGGGTCCCTATGAGAATTTAGAAATCCGATGCTTTGATAGAGAAAGGGATCCAGAATGGAATGATTTTGAATATCGATTCATTAGTAAAAAACCTTCTCCTACGTTTGAATTACCGAGACAAGAACTTTATGCGAGAATGGAAGCCCCAAAGGGAGAATTAGGAATTTTTCTGATAGGGGATCAAAGTGGTTTTCCTTGGAGATGGAAAATTCGCCCGCCGGGTTTTATCAATTTGCAAATTCTTCCTCAGTTAGTTAAAAGAATGAAATTGGCTGATATTATGACGATACTAGGTAGCATAGATATCATTATGGGAGAAGTTGATCGTTGAAATGATAATTTATACAACAGAAGTACAAGATATCAATTCCTTTTACAGATTGGAATCTTTAAAAGAGGTCTATGGGATCATATGGATGTTTGTCCCTATTTTGACTCTTGTATTGGGAATCACAATAGGTGTACTAGTAATTGTATGGTTAGAAAGAGAAATATCTGCAGGAATACAACAACGTATTGGGCCTGAATACGCCGGTCCTTTGGGAATTCTTCAAGCTCTAGCAGATGGAACAAAACTGCTTTTCAAAGAGAATATTCTTCCATCTAGAGGAAATACTCGTTTATTCAGTATTGGACCATCTATAGCAGTCATATCCATCTTACTAAGTTTTTCAGTAATTCCTTTTAGCTATCACCTTATTTTAGCCGATCTCAATATCGGTATTTTTTTATGGATTGCCATTTCAAGTATTGCTCCTGTTGGACTTCTTATGTCAGGATACGGATCAAATAATAAATATTCCTTTTTAGGTGGTCTGCGAGCTGCTGCTCAATCGATTAGTTATGAAATACCATTAACTCTATGTGTTTTATCAATATCTCTACGTGCGATTCGTTGAAATATAAACTTTTCTTTTCCCTATTCCTTTCGTTCTAGAAAATAAGTTGAATGGATTGAATAGATATCTTCGTTTTTTATTATCCTTCAGGTTGATAAACTAAATTAGATAGTTATATATGAGTGAAAGAAAGCAGCTTATAAATTCGCAGTAAATTAAACAAAAAAAATGGAGTCTCATTTCCTATGTACAAGAGTTAAGTGGAAGAAAACATAAGCAGAAGAAGTCCTTTACCCCAAGACGGGTTGATTAGTCAACCTAGCTTGAAGCGGGCTCAAACGATCAACCATATAGAGTTTTCGCTATCCTTTGTATGGATTCCCATACATGTATTGCCGAACGGGGGATTGAACAAAAAAAATGAGTGGATGGTTAGGAACACCAAAATACACAAAGGATTAGTAATGGAGATTATGTAAATTATATATAAAGGATATTTCTGGATAACATAAAAAGAATACTAATTGGGGCTTTAAATTAGTAGAAATGAGTAAGCAGTACTCCCCACGATTCCGATCCAGAGTATGCTCCTATCCACCGATTAAAGTAATAACTATCAGGAACGAAATAATCCTTTACTATTTTTTAGTTTAAGCCCCCATTCGTGGTTTTCTCAGATCAGAAAGAAGAATAGGAACGAAAAAGAAACAATAAAGAATAAAAAAGAAATCTTTTTTTTTATTCTTTCTTTCATTTTCATATATATAGAGAGATATAATTCGTGTCATGATTTATGAGCTAATGGAATGTTTCATTTTTTTCGTAATCGAAAACAATGGGTTGAAATATCTATTGATATTTCTACAAGAAGTATTTTATTGAAGGCTTAAGTTATTACTCAACAAATAAAAATTGAAATTATTAACGGGCGAGATCAATTCAGAAGCACTTTTTTTTTTATTTTTTTTTTATTCTTCATAGTATAGCAGACAGAATTCCATTGGTATAATTTTGGACCTTCCAATCCATTTTTTCTCTATCTATTCTACAACCATATGAAGATAAATAATACTGATTCAGTCCTTAAATTTATTTGTGACCCACGAGGAGCCGTATGAGGTGAAAACCTCATGTACGGTTTTGGACTAGCGATGTAAACAGTGATGTTATCATCGACTATAATTATCTAACAGTTCAAGTACAGTTGATATAGTTGAGGCACAGGCAAAATATGGTTTTTTGGGATGGAATTTGTGGCGTCAGCCAATAGGGTTTATCGTTTTTCTAATTTCTTCTCTAGCAGAATGTGAGAGATTACCTTTTGATTTACCAGAAGCAGAGGAAGAATTAGTAGCAGGGTATCAAACCGAATATTCGGGTATCAAATTTGGTTTATTTTACGTTGCTTCCTATCTAAATCTATTACTTTCTTCGTTATTTGTAACAGTTCTTTACTTGGGTGGTTGGAATATTTCCATTCCATACGTATTCGTTCCTGAGCTATTTGAGATAAATAAAATGAATGGAATCTTTGGAACGACAATTGGTATCTTTATTACATTAGCTAAAACTTATTTGTTTTTGTTTATTTCTATCGCAACAAGATGGACTTTACCTAGGTTAAGAATGGACCAATTATTAAATCTTGGATGGAAATTTCTTTTACCTATTTCTCTCGGGAATTTATTATTAACAACCTCTTTCCAACTTCTTTCACTGTAACACTGTAAAGAAAAAAAGAATACAAGATTCATGACTTGGTTCAAACAAGAGAAAGAAACAAACATAAAATTATTCATAGATATTCACGATATGTTCCCTATGGTAACTGGGTTCATGAATTATGGCCACCAAACAGTTCGAGCAGCAAGGTACATTGGTCAAGGTTTCATGATTACCTTATCCCACGCAAATCGTTTACCTGTAACTATTCAATACCCTTATGAAAAATTAATCACATCAGAGCGTTTCCGCGGGCGAATCCATTTTGAATTTGATAAATGCATTGCTTGTGAAGTATGTGTTCGTGTATGCCCTATAGATCTGCCTGTTGTTGATTGGAAATTTGAAACGGATATTCGAAAAAAACGATTGCTTAATTACAGTATTGATTTCGGAATTTGTATATTTTGTGGTAACTGCGTTGAGTATTGTCCAACAAATTGTTTATCAATGACTGAAGAATATGAACTTTCTACTTACGACCGTCACGAATTGAATTATAATCAAATTGCTTTGGGTCGTTTACCAATGCCAGTAATTGACGATTATACAATTCGAACAATTTTGAATTCGCCTCAAAGAAAAACTGAGTAGGTAAACCTCCTATTCTATTAAAGATAAATTTCCAATTCTTTTAAGGTTCCGTTTTGGTTTAAGTTAAAAGAATGTTTGGTGTTTGAATTAAAATAAAAGAATGAGGCCTTTCTCTTTGTTTGGTCAATAACTAAAAATTCAACTACAAATTAATTGGTTGATAAGAATTTCGAATTCATTTTTTTCTTTTTTTATTGAAAATCTATTAATATATTCTTAAGTATTTCGAAATATATAGTTTATAGTTTCAAAAAACAAAATACCCTTTCGAATAACGAATAAAAAAAGAATCAAAAACGAAACTTCCAATAATTGTACTTAGATCAATTCACACCTAATAGATTAGGATTTTATTCAATTAGGAACGTATCATAAAAAAAAAATTCCTGGTCGGGTCAATAAGATCATGAAAAGCATTTCGATTTATTTATCTCTTATTTTACATATAATGGATTTGCCTGGACCAATACACGATTTTCTTTTAGTTTTTCTGGGATCGGGTCTTCTATTAGGGGGCCTGGGAGTGGTATTACTTACCAATCCAATTTATTCTGCCTTTTCATTGGGATTGGTTCTTGTTTGTATATCCTTATTCTATATTCTCTCAAATTCTCATTTTGTAGCCGCTGCCCAGCTCCTTATTTATGTGGGAGCCATAAATGTTTTAATCCTATTTGCTGTCATGTTCATGAATGGTTCAGAATATTATAAAGATTTTAATCTGTGGACCATTGGGAATGGCGTTACTTCGTTGGTTTGTACAAGTATTCTTGTTTCGCTAATTACTACTATATTAGATACATCATGGTACGGGATTATTTGGACTACAAGATCAAACCAAATTATAGAACAAGATTTGATAAGTAATAGTCAACAAATTGGAATTCATTTAGCAACAGATTTTTTTCTTCCATTTGAATTCATTTCAATAATTCTTTTAGTTGCTTTGATAGGTGCAATTGCTGTGGCTCGTCAGTAAGAAATCTTTCTAACTAGGAACAGCAAGCAATCCAAATTAAACTTTTTTCTGTCTTATCGCATCTATTTTCTTTGAATTCTATTTGAATATTGTTCGTGTATAAAATAGAAATTCATTTATTCGATATATTATATTTCCAATCTATTCTTTTGTTCCGTACTTGTTATATTCTAGTCAATCAAATCCGTTGAATTATTGTTCATATTAAAAGGAATCGAAATTGATAAGGAGTTGGTCAATGATGCTCGAACATGTACTTGTTTTGAGTGCCTATTTATTTTCTATCGGTATTTATGGATTGATCACGAGTCGAAATATGGTTAGGGCCCTTATGTGTCTTGAACTTATACTGAATGCGGTTAATATAAATTTTGTAACATTTTCTGATTTTTTTGATAGTCGCCAATTAAAAGGAAATATTTTCTCAATTTTTGTTATAGCTATTGCAGCCGCTGAAGCAGCTATTGGATCAGCTATTGTTTCCTCAATTTATCGTAACAGAAAATCAACGCGTATCAATCAATCAACTTTGTTGAATAAGTAATATTAATAATATTAAATTATAATATTCACTAATTTGAATTAGCATGTCCGATATGTTGGAATCTACATCATGTTTTCGAAAACGTAAGAAATCAAAGTATCTTGGCCCTTTCTTATGAGTTGATCCAGAAGGAAATTGATTAGAAAATTTCTGGTAAATCGTTGATTCATCTGGTGTTTAACTATATGATTCATTTACAAGTTTACTAGATTGAAATTTTATGATGTTCAAAAATTTATAGATCCCATGTCACATTCAGTAAAAATTTATGATACATGTATAGGGTGTACTCAATGTGTCCGCGCCTGCCCCACCGATGTGTTAGAAATGATACCTTGGGATGGATGTAAAGCTAAGCAAATTGCTTCCGCTCCAAGAACAGAAGACTGTGTTGGTTGTAAGAGATGTGAATCCGCTTGTCCAACAGATTTCTTGAGCGTTCGAGTTTATTTATGGCATGAAACAACTCGAAGTATGGGTCTAGCTTATTGATACGTTCCAGAAAACCCCACTTGAATCCATTTTGAATCCATTTGATTTTTTTTACTGAAAAACCCGTGCTCAAATCAAAACAGAATTTGATTTTTTTTTGAGCACGGGTTTTTCTGGTCCAAGCGTATCTTGTCTTTACCACGAATTATTTTCCTTGGTTAACAATAATTGTAGTTTTACCAATATTTGCAGGTTCTTTAATTTTCTTTCTTCCTCATAGAGGAAATAAGCTAATTAAGTGGTATACCATTTGTATATGCATATTCGAACTCCTTCTAACAACCTATGCATTTTGTTATCATTTCCGATTGGACGATCCATTAATCCAGCTGGTGGAAGATTATAAATGGATAAATTTTTTTGATTTTTACTGGAGAGTGGGAATAGATGGACTTTCTATAGGGCCTATTTTACTGACAGGATTTATCACTACTTTAGCTACTTTGGCGGCTTGGCCAGTTACTCGAGATTCCCGATTATTCCATTTCCTGATGCTAGCAATGTATAGTGGTCAAATAGGATCATTTTCTTCTCGAGACCTTTTACTTTTTTTCATCATGTGGGAGTTCGAATTAATTCCCGTTTATCTACTTCTATCCATGTGGGGGGGAAAGAAACGTCTGTACTCGGCTACAAAATTTATTTTGTACACTGCAGGGGGTTCCATTTTTCTATTAATAGGAGTTTTGGGTATCGGTTTATACGGTTCTAATGAACCAACATTAAATTTTGAAACATTAGCTAATCAATCGTATCCTGTCGCACTGGAAATAATATTCTATATTGGATTTCTTATTGCTTTTGCTGTTAAATCGCCGATTATACCCTTACATACGTGGTTACCAGACACCCACGGGGAGGCACATTACAGTACTTGTATGCTTCTAGCCGGAATTTTATTAAAAATGGGAGCGTATGGATTAGTTCGGATCAATATGGAATTATTACCCCATGCCCATTCCATATTTTCTCCCTGGTTGATAATAGTGGGTACAATGCAAATAATTTATGCAGCTTCAACATCTCTTGGTCAACGGAATTTAAAAAAAAGAATAGCCTATTCCTCCATATCTCATATGGGTTTCATAATTATAGGAATTGGCTCTATAACTGATACGGGACTCAACGGAGCCATTTTACAAATAATATCTCATGGATTTATTGGTGCTGCACTTTTTTTCTTGGCAGGAACGAGTTATGATAGAATACGTCTTGTTTATCTCGACGAAATGGGCGGAATGGCTATTCCGATTCCAAAAATATTTACGATGTTCAGTATCTTATCGATGGCTTCTCTTGCATTACCGGGCATGAGTGGTTTTGTTGCAGAATTGATAGTCTTTTTTGGAATAATTACCAGCCAAAAATATTTTTTAATGCCAAAAATACTAATTACTTTTGTAATGGCAATTGGAATGATATTAACTCCTATTTATTCATTATCTATGTCACGTCAAATGTTCTATGGATACAAGCTATTTAATGCTCCAAGTTCTTATTTTTTTGATTCTGGACCACGAGAGTTATTTGTTTCGATCTCTATCTTTCTACCAGTAATAGGTATTGGTATTTATCCGGATTTCGTCCTCTCACTATCGGGTGAGAAGGTCGAAACTATTCTATATAATTATTTTTATAGATAATAGATAGTTTTCATGAATAAAACAAAAAATCAAAAGGTAATCCTATGATTTTAAAAATTGTTCGTTGTACAATTGAAAAATGAAAAAGTGAGAAAAAAAAGGAAAGAAGTCTTTTTTCTTCTCTTAAGTTTAAGTTAAGTAAAAAAAAGTAAAACAATTAAATTGAATTTAAATCAGACATCTTTGGCTTTTGTTAGAACCTTTTGAATCACTCCACTACTTGATTCAAAAGGTTCTTGACAGCTTACAATAAATTTTCTTATATATATATACGCTGTCCTATGTTAGTATTTGTTAGGCTTAGACTCTTTATTCAATTCAATTAGATGTTAATGTAAATGAACCATAACTATGTAAACCTATTCCTAATAGATTGACCCCAAAATAGCATATCCAAATTATAAGAAAGCCCATAGAAGCCACAATTGCGGAATTTACACCTTCAACATTTTTATTTGTTCGTATATGTAAAAAAATAGCGAATACGGTCCAAGTAATAAATGCCCAAGTTTCCTTTGGGTCCCAATTCCAATATGATCCCCACGCCTCATTAGCCCATACGGCTCCCGAAAGAATCCCTATGGTTAAAAAGATAAACCCGAGACTAATAATACGATAACTCCAACGATCCAATTGTTGAGTCAATTGATACCTGTAATAATTTTTAGAAGAAAGAAAATAAGTGTTTAATAAAACATTGCTTCTTTCATTCATGTATTGGATTTCGCCAAACGAAAAGGACTGATTTAATAAATTATTGTTTTTACCAATAATCTTTATGACTTTTCGAAATGTAATGACTAGAAGAGCTACTGATAATAATGATCCACATAAAAGAGCTGCATAGCCTAATACCATCATACTTACGTGCATCATTAACCATTGGGATTGGAGAGCAGGCGCTAATATTGCGGATTGATGCATTTTGGTTAAAAGACCCGAAGTGGCAAAGCCTTGAGTAAAAATAGCACTTGGTGCGGTTATTGCGCTTAAATCATTTTTACGCTTTTTAAAATAGGAAATCATATGAATAAGGGAGAAACCCCATGAAAGAAAGATTAATGATTCATATAAATCACTTAATGGAAAATGTCCTGAATAAATCCAACGAGTGACTAATAATCCTGTTATACAGAAAAAGGTAACTATCATGCCCTTTTCTGATGAATCATCTAGTCCTACGACTTCATCGACTAATAAGGTTAAAAAATGAATTGTAATTACAATTGAAACGACTGAAAAGGATATATGAGTTAATATATGCTCTAGAGTTGAAAAAATCATAAAAATTCTGAAAAAAGCAAGGGTTCCTAGATTTTATGGAATGGAAATCAAGAATTAAATTCATTATTAAATTCATTATAGGACTTATTCTATCTCTTTTAGAAGATACTATGCCGCCACTCGGACTCGAACCGAGATGCTCTAGCACTGCTTCCTAAGAGCAGCGTGTCTACCGATTTCACCATAGCGGCTTGCTCGAAATCATAATAACCCATTTTTTATTCAATCGTCGAGATGGAAGTCAATTCAATGTAAAATTTTTTAGGAAGCATTTAATTTAAATTGATGAATAAAAACTCGTTTAAATAAAAATTTGAAGCTTCAAAAAGGAATCTTTATTATTTATCCTTTTATTTATTTATCCTTTTATTTAATTATCCTTTTATTTAATTATTTCGTCAATAGAGATTTTGTAGTTTGTGTTTTCCTAAAAGAGAACTCCTCTATTGTAACTAAACTAACTAGTTGTGACTTGAATTCATAGATAGAATCAAAAAAAAAGTGTTCTTTATCATTTTAATTTTTTAATGATTCATCTCTCATTTTTTTATATGATTTTTATGAATCTATAAAAAAAATGCTTATCAATTGAATGAATAAATGAATAAAAAAAATATGATTTTTAGAGATCACAATTTCAGCACCACATCCAACGATTTCAAAAGATTTATGAAATTTGCATAGCTTTCTATTAATCGTTAAGATTTTGCGTTTTAAGGATTTATCAAACCAACTAGATATGGGGCTGTACACGTTATATAAAAAGCGTTTGGATTCCTGTCATAATTGTACCATACTTCAAAAAAGTATTTCTAATTTCGAATTCTAAAAATATGTCTTGATTCATTTTCTTATACAAACATAGGATTTTTTTAGATCACTTAAAATGGGCACTTTATTTGTATATCCACTAAATTAGAAAGGATGTTTTTCTCAATTGGGTTGAAATCAAGGGAAGGATATATAATAATTCAGAGAAATAATGATTGATAAAGTTACAAAATTGAAAATTAGAGTGATTTTGACTAAAGCTCTTATATATATATATATGTTATGTGCTCCGCTATAGCTAAAATAGAATAATTATTTATTATTTAATTATTTATTATTATAAATTGAATATTCTAAAAATAACAAATTATTATAACATAACAAATGGGCGATGGGGAAAATAAGAATCCCCACCCCCGAAATGAAAAAAAAAAGATGTTCAAAAAAGAAAATCTTTGTATCTTATCTTTATTCTTTTTTAAAAGATAAGAGAAAAAAGGGACTTAGAATTCAGTAGACAAAATCATCAGTTCAAAATATTAAGAAATTAAAAAAGAAATTCTCTCATTTTCGAGTTGAACCAATTCAGATTACTCCAAATTTATTTGTTGTACAAAAAAACTTTTTGAATTACCCGTAGAAAGAGATTTCGCTAATGAAAAAGCTTTCAACGCCGCCCAATATCCTTTCTTTTTCCAAACATTTTTTCGAATACGCTTTTTTGATGTAGAAGTACGTTTTTTTGGAACTGCCATTCAAAAAAAAGGGTTATTCAGTGCTATAGTTGGATGTGAAAGACATCTATTTTTAAAATGATCTGTCTCTTTATGTCATTATTTATCTATTCTATATATTTTCTAGATTATATCTACTACTAATTTCATAAAAAAAAATAAATAGAGATGGGAAAATAGCATAAAATGCTTCTATTCTAGAACAAAAAAACAATATGATATAATTTTTTTTTTATTTATATTCCATACAATATCCAGAAAAAAAAGTAAAAAAAAAGTCTTTCCTTTTCTATCTCTGCCTATTTTTTTTGTCGTCCTACATTTATAATTTATACATCTACATTTATACATGAAAAATACATCAAAAAGTGTAAAAAAAGCATTTTATCTACCTAATAAAAAAACAAACTTGAATTTTTTTTCTATTAATTGGTAATTGGTCAAGCTCGAAGAGAGAGTATGCCCAATTTTAATTTTCAAATTCGAAGGAGACCCGTAGTTAATTTGTTAAAGGATACATAATTTTGAAAAAAAAAAAGAATATTTTAGTAATAGTCATTTTTTCCTTTAATTATATGTAAATGTAAATAAAATATCGGATAGTCTTTCCTACAAGAATAAATTCATTTATTGAAATGGAAGACAATCAATCAGTTCCGCAATAAAAATGAATTATTTGAGTTTGTTTATTCGAACAATTCATTTTTATTTTATTAAGTCAAGTTATAGGACATCCTATGATTCATATCAAAATCAAGTCCTTTTTATGGTGGAATTCTTTGCATTGTTGATCTATGTATAGAAATTATTGGAATACGTAATAATAATTGATATCTTCAGAAAAATCTTACTAAAACTAAAAAAAAAAAGAATTCTTTTTTTTTTTAGTAACTCGGTGATATCATTTGACTACTTCTAACTTCGGAATTTGAATATTTTTGAAATATTTGAAAAAGATTAAAAAATTAAGAATAGAAAATTCCAGTTAACTTTGTAATATCTTGATTTTTTTATTGCCCCCTTTCAATCAATAAGAGCCGGTGAATCAGAAACGATTAATTAAGAATAAGAAAAAAAGTTTTTATGGAGCATACATATCAATATTCATGGATCATACCTTTTGTGCCACTTCCCGTTCCTATTTTAATAGGAATGGGACTACTACTTTTTCCGACGGCAACAAAAAATCTTCGTCGTATGTGGACTTTTCCCAATATTTTATTGTTAAGTATAGTTATGATTTTTTCGTTCGATCTGTCTATTCAGCAAATAAATAGAAGTTCTATCTATCAATATGTATGGTCTTGGACCATCAATAATGATTTTTCTTTCGAGTTTGGCTACTTTATTGATTCACTTACCTCTATTATGTCAATATTAATCACTACTGTTGGAATTTTGGTTCTTATTTATAGTGATAATTATATGTCTCATGATCAAGGATATTTGAGATTTTTTGCTTATATGAGTTTGTTCAATACTTCAATGTTGGGATTAGTTACTAGTTCTAATTTGATACAAATTTATATTTTTTGGGAATTAGTTGGAATGTGTTCTTATCTATTAATAGGGTTTTGGTTCACACGACCCGTTGCGGCAAACGCTTGTCAAAAAGCGTTTGTAACTAATCGGATAGGCGATTTTGGTTTATTATTAGGAATCTTAGGTTTTTATTGGATAACGGGAAGTTTCGAATTTCAAGATTTGTTCGAAATATTCAATAACTTGATTTATAATAATGAGGTTAATTTTTTATTTGTTACTTTATGTGCCTCTCTATTATTTGTCGGCGCAGTTGCTAAATCTGCGCAATTTCCCCTTCATGTATGGTTACCTGATGCCATGGAGGGGCCTACTCCTATTTCGGCTCTTATCCATGCTGCCACTATGGTAGCAGCGGGAATTTTTATGGTAGCCCGACTTCTTCCTCTTTTCATAGTTATACCTTACATAATGAATCTAATATCTTTGATAGGTATAATAACGGTATTATTAGGGGCTACTTTAGCCCTTGCTCAAAAAGATATTAAGAGAGGTTTAGCCTATTCTACAATGTCCCAACTGGGTTATATGATGTTAGCTCTAGGTATGGGCTCTTATCGAGCCGCTTTATTTCATTTGATTACTCATGCTTATTCGAAGGCATTGTTGTTTTTAGGATCCGGATCAATTATTCATTCCATGGAAGCTGTTGTTGGATATTCTCCAGATAAAAGCCAGAATATGGTTTTTATGGGAGGTTTAAGAAAGCATGTGCCAATTACAAAAATTGCTTTTTTAGTGGGCACACTTTCTCTTTGTGGTATTCCACCCCTTGCTTGTTTTTGGTCCAAAGATGAAATTCTTAGTGACAGTTGGTTGTATTCACCGATTTTTGCAATAATAGCTTGGTCCACGGCCGGATTAACAGCATTTTATATGTTTCGGATCTATTTACTTACTTTTGAAGGACATTTAAACATTCATTTTCAAAATTATAGTGGAAAAAAAAATAGCTCTTTCTATTCAATAAAACTATGGGGTAAAGAAGAGCAAAAAATGATTAACAGAAATTTTCGTTTATCTCCTTTATTAACAATGAATAATAACGAAAGGTCTTCTTTGTTTTGGAAGAAGCCATATAGAATTGGTGGTAATGTAAAAAAGGGGGCTCTTATTACTATTACGAATTTTGGCGCCAAGAAGGCTTCTTCCTTTTCTTATCCTCATGAATCGGATAATACTATGCTATTTCCTATGCTTGTATTGGTTCTATTTACTTTATTTGTTGGAGCCATAGCAATTCCTTTTAATCAAGAAGGAATCCATTTGGATATATTATCCAAATTATTAACTCCATCTATAAATCTTTTACATCAAAATTCAAATAATTTTGAGGATTGGTATGAATTTTTAACAAATGCAACTTTTTCAGTAAGTATAGCCTGTTTCGGAATATTTACAGCATTCCTTTTATATGAGCCTTTTTATTCATCTTTACAAAATTTGAACTTACTAAATTCGTTTGCAAAAAGGGGTCCTAAAAGAATTTTCTTGGATAAAATAATATATTTGATATATGATTGGTCATATAATCGTGGTTACATAGATACTTTTTATTCAATATCCTTAATAAAAGGTATAAGAGGATTGGCTGAACTAACTCATTTTTTTGATAGGCGAGTAATTGATGGAATTACAAATGGAGT
>NC_014676.2:62500-87500 GCF_000208745.1 Theobroma cacao | reverse complement strand
ATAAATATATCCAAATTAATTGTGAAGCAAAATAAAAAAGTATGTGGATAAATAGAAGCATGAGAGAAAGAGAGAAAAAGAAATAGCAATGAAATGCTATATGATTCCAATATGTAAGGTCTATGAAGCATCTACTAAAAAGCAATGTAATAGAGCATCAATAGAGATTCATCAATAATTAGATAAATATCTGTTCATCGAAGAAAAAATCAAGAGCCTTAAGTCAATAAAGACTGAGAAGGTTGACTCAAGAACAAATTAACAAATTTTATTTTAATTTTATTAGGGCTCCATTGTAGAATTCAGACCTAAGCATTAATCGAGAAGCGATGGGGACGACGGAACCCGTGAATGCAGAGGATTCTACTGAAAACGAATCCTAATGATTTATCGGGTAGGATGGCGGAACAAACCAGAGACCGCTTCATTTCTTTTTATTCTGATTCTGAGAGGTCATGAATTAACCCGACAACTGAAATAGATATTGAAAGAGTAAATATTCGCCCGCGAAAATTTTATTTTATATTTTATTAGATTGCTAAATTTTTGTCGATCCGATATGAATATGATAAAAAAAGACAAAACAAAATAAAGATTCGTTAGAACATTATAACAAAAAAAAGATTAGACATTATCTATAAATAGAATCCATGTTTAATTACTTATATATATCCAATATATATCCAAACAAGATATACAAATTTCTAATAGATCAGATAAAATCTCAAAGAAAAGAATCCCAGGATTCAATCTATTATTCATTAACTACCTGTATATCTTAAGAATAAAATATTTTTTTTAGTCATTTTTTTCGCGAGGAGCTGGATGAGAAGAAACTCTCATGTCCAGTTCTGTAGTAGAGATGGAATTGATAAACAACCATCAACTATAACCCCAAAAGAACCAGATTTCGTAAACAACATAGAGGAAGAATGAAAGGAATATCTTATCGAGGTAATCGCATTTGTTTCGGTAGATATGCTCTTCAAGCACTTGAACCCGCTTGGATTACATCTAGACAAATAGAAGCGGGGCGCCGCGCAATGACACGAAATGTACGCCGTGGTGGAAAAATATGGGTACGTATATTTCCAGACAAACCAGTTACGGTAAGACCTACAGAAACACGTATGGGTTCGGGGAAAGGATCTCCCGAGTATTGGGTAGCTGTCGTTAAACCGGGCAGAATACTTTATGAAATGAGCGGAGTAGCCGAAAATATAGCCAGAAAAGCTATTTCAATAGCGGCGTCCAAAATGCCTATAAAAACTCAATTCATTATTTCCGGATAGGAATATAGAACCAAAGGAAAGAAGTCTTGGGAATAAAAAAAACACTTGCGGGTTTCCTTTTTTTTTGACAAACAATATTTCTTTTTTTTCTTCGTCCTTTGTTGCATTGAAAGAAGAGATTAAAAAAATGATTCAACCTCAGACCCATTTGAATGTAGCAGATAACAGCGGGGCCCGAGAATTGATGTGTATTCGAGTCATAGGAGCTAGTAATCGCCGATATGCTCATATCGGTGACGTTATTGTTGCTGTGATCAAGGAAGCAGTACCAAATACACCTCTAGAAAGATCAGAAGTGATCAGAGCTGTAATTGTACGTACTTGTAAAGAACTCAAACGCGACAACGGTATGATAATACGATATGATGACAACGCTGCAGTTGTCATTGATCAAGAAGGAAATCCAAAAGGAACTCGAATTTTTGGTGCGATCGCCCGGGAATTGAGACAGTTAAATTTCACTAAAATAGTTTCATTAGCTCCTGAGGTATTATAAGACGAGAAGTTATAGTATTTAAATTAGAGTATTTAAATGACATAGATTAATTAGTAGATTGTGTTTCACGTATATACCTTTACTAAGTCAAAAAAAAGAACATGTTGATTATATCAAAATTCGGGAGCAACAATAATTTTAGTTTACCATGGGTAAGGACACTATTGCTGACATAATAACCTCTATACGAAATGCTGACATGAATAGAAAAGGAACGATTCGAATAGCATCTACTAACATCACTGAAAACATTGTTAAAATACTTTTACGAGAAGGTTTTATCGATAACGTAAGGAAACATCGGGAAAGCAACAAATATTTTTTGGTTTTAACCCTACGACATAGAAGGAATAGGAAAGGACCATATAGAACTATTTTAAATTTACGACGGATCAGTCGACCCGGTCTACGAATCTATTCTAACTATCAACAAATTCCTAGAATTTTAGGCGGGATGGGGATTGTAATTCTTTCTACTTCTCGGGGTATAATGACAGACCGGGAGGCTCGACTAGAAGGAATCGGCGGAGAAATTTTGTGTTATATATGGTAATCTGTCTGATATCCGAATTGTATCCGAAACTTTCCATTTGTGAAAAAAAAAAGGATGGGTTGTCTAATAGAACTCCTCCTGCCCTACAGTAGTTGATACGTCAAGGAAGTTTTACCTGGAATAAAAGAACAAAAAGAAAAATAGATTCATGGAGGTTTAATTAGTGAATCGCTTCCCAATGGTATACTCCAGATTCCTTTAGATAATGAGGATCTGATTCTAGGTTATGTTTCAGGAGGGACGTATAATTTATAGACTCCGCAACAAGGATTCGAACGCTTAGGTGGTTTTTTCAACTTCAAAATTCCTTTCAGGGGGATCCAATTCAAGGTTCAAAAATTTCAAGAAACTTATTTTCTTCCAATAAGTGGATTCGGAAAAATTTAAGGAATAACAACTATGAAAATAAGGGCTTCCGTTCGTAAAATTTGTGAAAAATGTCGACTAATCCGTAGGAGGGGACGAATTATCGTAATTTGTTCCAACCCGAGACATAAACAAAGACAAGGATAATCTTTCTATTCTAAAAGGAACTCCTTAAAGAAAAGAAACTGATCTTAAAGAAAGCGATGAACAAATAAAAATAGAAGATCCGTTTTGACATGAAATGGATATATCCATATATCTCTGACTTATCTTTATGAAATGATAAAATATGGCAAAACCTATACCAAAAGTTGGTTCACGTAGGAATGGGCGCAGTGGTGCACGTAAAAGTACACGTAGAATACCAAAAGGAGTTATTCATGTTCAAGCAAGTTTCAACAATACCATTGTTACTGTTACAGATGTACGGGGTCGGGTAATTTCTTGGTCCTCCGCCGGTACTTGTGGATTCAAGGGTACAAGAAGAGGGACTCCTTTTGCTGCTCAAACCGCAGCAGGAAATGCTATTCGAGCGGTAGTAGACCAAGGTATGCAACGAGCAGAAGTTATGATAAAGGGTCCTGGTCTCGGAAGAGATGCAGCATTACGAGCTATTCGTAGAAGTGGTATACTATTAAGTTTCGTACGGGATGTAACCCCTATGCCACATAATGGCTGTCGACCCCCTAAAAAAAGACGTGTGTAGAAATAAACACTAAAGAGATTTCAAGAGAAATAAATGATTCAATGATCTGATCAAATAAAATAATATTACTATGGTTCGAGAGAAAGTAAAAGTCTCTACTCGGACACTACAGTGGAAGTGTGTTGAATCAAGAACAGATAGTAAGCGTCTTTATTATGGACGCTTTATTCTGTCTCCACTTATGAAAGGTCAAGCCGACACAATAGGCATTGCAATGCGAAGAGCTTTGCTTGGAGAAATAGAAGGAACATGTATTACACGTGCAAAATCTGAGAAAATACCACACGAATATTCTACCATAGTAGGTATTCAAGAATCAGTACATGAAATTTTAATGAATTTGAAAGAAATTGTATTGAGAAGTAATTTGTATGGAACTCGTAACGCCTTTATTTGTGCCAAGGGTCCCGGATATGTAACTGCTCAAGACATCATCTTACCACCTTCTGTGGAAATCGTTGATAATACACAGCATATAGCTAGCCTAACTGAACCAATCGATTTGTGTATTGGATTACAAATCGAGAGAAATAGAGGATACCGTATAAAAACGCCAAATAACTTTCACGACGGAAGTTATCCTCTAGATGCTGTATTCATGCCTGTTCGAAATGCGAATCATAGTATTCATTGTTATGGGAATGATAATGAAAAACAGGAGATACTTTTTCTAGAAATATGGACAAATGGAAGTTTAACTCCTAAAGAAGCACTTCATGAAGCCTCTCGGAATTTGATTGATTTATTTATTCCTTTTCTACATGCGGAAGAAGAAAACTTACATTTAGAAAACAATCAACACAACGTTACTTTACCTTTTTTTCCTTTTCATGATAGATTAGCTAAACTAAGAAAAAAAAAAAAAGAAATAGCATTGAAATATATTTTTATTGACCAATCAGAATTGCCGCCTAGGATCTATAATTGTCTCAAAAAGTCCAATATACATACATTATTGGACCTTTTGAATAACAGTCAAGAAGACCTTATGAAAATTGAACATTTTCGCATAGAAGATGTAAAACAAATATTGGGCATTCTAGAAAAGGAGTAGAAAAGCATTTCAAAATTGATTTACCAAAATTTTAAACCCATTGGATTTATTTCATTTTTTTTTTACTTTAGAAAAAAAACGAAAATGGATTTTGAACCTTCAGCACAATCCATATATTAGGACCAGAATTGAATAAATGTATCTAGGGAGAATTCACTTTGACTTTGAAGTGACTACTCCCTAGATACGCACATCATGATATTTTATTTTTGATTCAATTTAAAAAAGACCTAAAGTTAGGGATTTATCAATCGGTAATGTTGCTCCAATACCCAACCAAAGGGCCACTGCAGTACCAATCAAAAAAACGGTTGTCGCTACTGGACGACGAAATGGATTTTGGAATTTATTAACATTTTCCAAAAAGGGTACTGTTAATAATCCCGCAGGTACTGAAACCATTAAAAGAACACCCAATAACTTGTTAGGTACTGTACGAAGTATTTGAAATACAGGAAAGAAATACCATTCAGGTAATATTTCCAAAGGAGTTGCAAATGGATCTGCGGGTTCACCAATCATTGAAGGTTCTAGAACCGCTAAGCCTACGTTACAAGCAATAGTACCGAGAATTACTACTGGAAAAATATATAAAAGATCGTTGGGCCATGCGGGTTCCCCATAATAATTATGACCCATACCTTTAGCTAATTTAGCTCTTAATACAGGATCGTTCAAGTCAGGTTTTTTTGTTATTAGGATAGGTGAATTCTTATAGATCCATCCCCCGAAGGAACCGGACATGATAATTTTTCATCATCCGGCTCAAGCAAAAATCAATCGAATCAAATGGATACAAAGGGATACATATAAAATAAATCGATATGTTATAAAATCTATATGTTATCCACACATATATGAATGATTCTATATGTAAGAAAAAAGTTACCCGATTCCATTTTACGAAGTTGCAACTATACTATACATTCCAAGGAATTCAATTTTTACAGGTAAATGCTCAATACCCAAGTAGGCGTACAAAATTGATCATGATCAAGTGCTTTCTGGGTCGTCTTAGGCCTTGCGATTCACCTTTATCCCAAAAATATATCAAGATTTTTTACACACAAAGGATTTACTTGTTACTAATAGAGTCTAGCCTTTGCTCTTCTTTAGATCCCTTGTTTCACTCCGATAGTATAATAATAAAAAATCGGGTCGATGCAGAAGAAATGAATGCATTTTCATACTATTAAGTAAGAAAGTAAAAAAAAAAATAACTAAAATATAATTTGGATTATGCCAAATCACTTATTCTACTGGATCTTACGGAGCCCTGTTCATGTACGACATCGTCAGGTCTGATCATAGAAAAGATTCTCTTCAAGCGAACCAGCCTATCCTTTGTATGGGGCTTACACGGTGGTTGGAACAAAGACACATTTGGTTGTGAATTCCAATGTAGCAGATAAAGGCATATTTCTGCACGGCCCAATCAATAGTTCAAGTCACACACTCCCATAATCCATTTTCTCTTCGGGGAATTCCCTTCAACTATTCATGTCATATCAAATAAAGAATAGAATATTGTGGAGTTGAAAGGAAATATCCAAATACATGTCTTATTTTTTTTTTTTCAATAATCCATATTTGTAGCAATGAAATACTATTGTTCCTCCCCCAAGTAATAAGATAAATGATTGGTTACAAATAGCTATGATCTATATTCTCTATAAAGGACCAGAAATGCCTTGCTTACGTATCATTAGGAAATGCATTAACATAAATACAGCAGTAAGAAGGGGTAATACAAAAGTGTGTAAACTATAAAAACGGGTCAAAGTGGATTGTCCCACACTAGCACTTCCACGCAATAACTCTACCAAAGGCGATCCTATTACCGGAATAGCTTCCGGCACGCCTGTTACAATTTTGACTGCCCAATAACCAATTTGGTCCCGAGGTAAGGAATAACCTGTTACACCAAAAGATGCGGTCAATACAGCCAGAACCACGCCTGTAACCCAAGTCAATTCGCGAGGTTTTTTAAAACCACCAGTGAGATAGACACGAAATACGTGCAGGATCATCATTAAGACCATCATACTTGCCGACCATCGATGAACTGATCGGATTAACCAACCAAAGTTAGCTTCAGTCATTATGTATTGAACAGAAGCAAAAGCCTCAGTAACGGTTGGACGATAGTAAAAAGTCATAGCAAATCCTGTAGCTACTTGTACTAAAAAACAAGTAAGCGTGATTCCTCCTAGACAATAAAATATGTTAACATGAGGAGGAACATATTTACTAGTTATATCATCCGCAATTGCCTGAATCTCGAGGCGTTCTTCGAACCAATCATAGACTTTATTGAGATAGGTAAACCAAGAGGACTCCCCCCCTGAGAACTGTATATGAGAATTTCATCTCGTACAGCTCAAACAAAAACACCCAAATAATAGCTGAAACGGATATGGAATAGAAAGTTTGAAACTTCTTAATCTTTTCATTCAATTTTATCTGAAGACACAAAAGAGTAAAAATCCGAAAGCTCTTTTTTGTAGTTGTAATTATAATGTCAAAAAATCAAGTCGGCGCATTCGTCTTTATGTTGATCGTTACAGGCCTCTTGAATCTTCTATTTACCTACTTATTTCTTTTTCTTTGCTTTGATTTTTTATTTGTATGGAATGTGGCTTTATTCTTATTTTCTTTATTTTTGATAGGAATTCTCTTGTTAAGACCCTATGAATCAATTGAAACCTCAGATTCATACCAGAACCGCGATGATTCAATAAAACCTTCAAACTAAGTCCAAGGATTCTTTGAGCAAGAATCATTGGATCATCACTTATTCAATGAATAGAATAGATATAATAACTAAAAATACAAAGAAGGGTTTGTCCTTTGATCAAAATAAGCATAAACTAAATGAGAGTTTGAAAGAAGAAAAAATCTTTCGATTTATAAATAATATAACTCTTTCTTTGAATTTTTTTTTGAGTCCGGCCACGAGGTTTGAATATTAAGTATGAATCATAGTTCGAATATTTCGTGATGCATTTCATATATTCCGTGCTCCAGACACTAGAATGGCTATCCGACGGGATAAAACTATCTCTATCAAGATGACAGACCCATTTTCTGTACTATCAATAGGATCAATTATAACAAGTCACACACTCATATTCCGGAAATACAGAAACAAATAAATTTCGCGGTCGAACTACCAAAATAGAATGGGCTAAAAAAAATCCGAGAACTAAAAGTTTCACTTTTTGTATTGAAAAGCGAGGCTTCGTGGTTCTTGTGAATCTAATTCATTGAAATTCCATCCAGTAAAACGGAAGAATTATAAATCTCCAAAATAATAGATAAGAATATCGCAAATAAAGCCATTGCGACACCCATCAAAGGAGTCGTTCCCCATCCAGGGGCTACTTTACCATATTCCGAATTCAATGGTTTCAAAAAATCCCCTACAACAGTTCGTCTTGGACCAGATCTAGAACTACTCTCAACGGTTTGTGTAGCCATAAAATCTTATTTTGTATTCAGTGAGATCTGTTGACTTTGTATACCATTCCGTTGTAAATAAACGATCTTATCATAGATCCATTGGGGTCTTGAAATTATATAATAATGGAAACAGCAACCTTAGTCGCCATCTCTATATCTGGTTTACTTGTAAGTTTTACTGGGTACGCCTTATATACTGCCTTTGGGCAACCCTCTCAACAACTAAGAGATCCATTCGAGGAACACGGGGACTAATTGAAGTAATGAGCCTCCCAATATTGGGAGGCTCATTACTTCAATTGAGATAATGAAAAATCATTTCACTTTTTTAGTTGGAACTTTAGGTGGGTCTCGAAAAAAGATAGCGAAAAAAATTATCCCTAGAGTAGATACTAAGAGGAATGTATAAACCAATGCTTCCATAAATTCGATCGTGGTTTACAATTATAGCTTCCATACCTGTTTATTTGGAATCATCTCCCGAATAAAATAAAGAAAGAACAAGAATCAAAGAAAAGGCAGCGATTTAAATCACGATTTTTCCAGCAGCCTATGTCAAATCACAAACAGAAAATAGAAGCGAAAACTAACAAAGCAATCTTGCATCAGACTACTTGTCTTCTTGTAGTTGGATCTCCAATTTTTTGGAATGCTCCAAATTCCACTTGAGCATCCAAATCTGGATCAATACCGGCAAAAACATCTCTGAACAGGGTTCTAGCACCATGCCAAATGTGTCCGAAGAAGAAAAGCAAAGCAAACGAAGCATGCCCAAAAGTAAACCAACCCCTTGGACTGCTACGAAAAACACCATCGGATTTCAAAGTAGCACGATCTAATTCAAAAATTTCACCCAATTGAGCACGTCTAGCATATTTTTTCACAGTAGCAGGATCACTATAACTCACTCCATTGAGTTCGCCACCATAGAACTCAACAGTTACACCTACTTGTTCGACACTATACTTTGATTCTGCCCTTCTAAAAGGGACATCAGCTCTAACAATTCCGTCTCCGTCTACCAAAACAACCGGAAATGTTTCAAAAAAAGTAGGCATACGACGTACAAAAAGTTCACGCCCTTCTTTATCTCTAAAGATAGGGTGTCCTAACCACCCAACGGCTATTCCATCCCCGTTGTCCATTGAACCCGCTCGGAATAATCCTCCCTTTGCCGGATTATTGCCAATGTAATCATAAAAAGCTAATTTTTCAGGAATTTTAGACCAAGCTTCTGATAAACTTTGATTTTCGGCTAACCCAGCACTAACCCTTCGATATATTTCTTGCTGGAAGTATCCTTGATCCCATTGATAACGAGTAGGACCAAATAATTCGATGGGGGTAGTCGCTGAACCATACCACATAGTTCCAGCAACAACAAAAGCTGCAAAAAAGACAGCAGCTATACTACTGGAAAGGACGGTTTCAATATTTCCCATACGTAATCCTTTGTATAAACGTTGGGGCGGACGGACACTAAGATGGAATAAGCCCGCTAATATGCCCAATGTCCCTGCTGCAATATGATGAGAGGCTATTCCTCCCGGAACAAAAGGATCAAAACCTTCCACGCCCCACGCTGGATTTACAGGTTGTACCTTTCCAGTTAGTCCATAAGGATCGGACACCCATATTCCAGGACCATACAATCCTGTTACATGAAATGCGCCAAAGCCAAAGCAAGCCACTCCTGAGAGAAATAAATGAATTCCAAAAATCTTGGGCAAATCCAAAGAAGGTTTTCCTGTGCGCTCATCACAAAAAATTTCTAGATCCCAATATACCCAATGCCAGATAGCTGCCAAGAAGCACAAGCCAGAAAACACAATATGGGCTCCGGCCACACCTTCGTAACTCCAAATACCCGGATTTGTTATAGTCCCCCCTGTAATACTCCAACCGCCCCATGAATTGGTTATTCCTAAACGAGTCATGAATGGTATAACAAACATACCTTGTCTCCACATTGGATCAAGAACGGGATCGGAAGGATCAAAAACGGCTAATTCATATAGAGCCATTGAACCGGCCCAACCAGCAACCAGAGCTGTATGCATTATATGAACAGAAAGCAAGCGACCGGGATCATTCAATACGACAGTATGAACACGATACCAAGGCAAACCCATGGAAATACCTCTTTATCAACGAAAAATAGACACTATGTAACTTTATTGCATTGGAATATGCTATGGACCTCCCCTTTTCGGTGGATTCTTTCGGAGAAAGGATTAATATTTGTTCTATTCCATTAGTAATAATTAGTAATAAGGGAAGAATTCAGCTCAGAAGAAAAAAGAGAAGCAGATCTATTCTATACCCGATAAGTATCAATACGCAACGGGGGTTGATCCTATTTTTTATGAATGAATGCATCCATATTTGTTCATCATTAAAAGGACCTATTCGTAAGAATTCTTTTTCATTCATTCTGTCTTTCTTTATTTTATGGCCTTATTCTATCTATGTATAAAATATGATAAAGGTCAATATTATTAAGACAATAAACCCATTATTACGATTACGCTTCCACATCAAAGTGAAATATAGTATTTAATTCTTTTTCTTTCATTTAATGCCTATTGGTGTTCCAAAAGTTCCTTTTAGAAATCCGGGGGAGGAAGATGCAGTTTGGGTTGACATATAGTGCGACTTGTCAAATATATTGGGTCATATGGGATTCCCCCGTTCTCTCGCCCGATCGAGATATCCTCTGTTTCGCCCAAAAAAGATTGATTGAATTATCAAAAATTTGTAGCGTGAAGTGTAATGAAGTGCAATTAGAGATCCATTTCATTTTTTTTTGGGGGGCATCCAGATTAATATTTTCAATTAGAATAATTTATGGTTGGCTTGGTTGGACCGATAAAATGAAGTATCCAGGCTCCGTTTAGAAAAACCCAATTGGTAATATATTTATGATTACCCCCTATATCATAATTTTTTTTTATTATAAATAAGAGCGATTTCAAACTGTTAATCAATCGAATAATATGAGAAATACGTTGAATATTTGGCGGAAAACATGAAAGAAAAAGGAATTAAATAAAAAAAAAAGTAAATGAAATCATAGCAAAAAGACGTGGTATTGGGTCATTTGTCCTATATGCGCAAATCAAAATCGGGCAGATCTTTACTCGGAGTAGAGCATAAACCTAAAAAAAAATGGAATAAAAAAATGATGAAACCCATTCAGGAACAAGAAAATGACATCGTGATTTGGATTGAATCCCAATGAAAAAAAAAATAGATCAATGAAAAGTTTGTGCGATAGTTTAGCAAATTTTTTCTATATTATAGGAAAACAGGCCAAAACTCATCTTTCTTTAATTTAATTTTTAATTTAATTTAAAAAATGGAAGAAAAAGCCCCTTCATTAGAAATTATAAGTTAGAAAGAGCCCACTATAAAAAAAAAAAACGAAGGATGGCTGGAATCTACACATTGATCTTTTTTCGCAATTTTTGTTGAACCGTATGCATCAAAAGGTGCCTGTACGGCTACTAAGGGATACAATTTTATCCTAATCAACCGACTTTATCGAGAAAGATTACTTTTTTTAGGCCAAGAGGTTGATAGCGAGATCTCGAATCAGCTTATTGGTCTTATGGTATATCTCAGTATAGAGAATGATACCAAAGAGCTGTATTTGTTTATAAACTCTCCTGGCGGATGGATAATACCCGGAGTAGCTATTTATGATACTATGCAATTTGTGCAACCAGATGTGCATACAATATGCATGGGATTGGCCGCTTCAATGGGATCTTTTATCCTGGTCGGAGGAGAAATTACCAAACGTCTAGCATTCCCTCACGCTCGGCGCCAATGAGTTTTTTTTATTTGATTGAAAGAAAAAAGAAGACTATGCCTTCGCCATATGAAATATGAATTAGTAAGTAATAATAGCATGGCACTTCGAATTCGATATGAAATTTTTTTTTAATTTATTTTTTTTTTCAAAATATTAGATTATGTATCGAAAGAGTAGTATGAGAGAAAGGGCATTTCCAATTTTATCTTACCTGTTGTGGGCCCGTTTCAGCGTCACAAACTTTTTTTCTTTTCACACCAGAGGCTATTAACAATATTTATGTTATGAAAGAGTACAAAAAAAAGATTATTTTTTCTTTCTTTTTTTTTTGAAAAAAAAAAGAAACTTTGGGATTGCTGAATCACAGACGAAATAAATATATAAAGCAACGGGGCCATCATAGTATTTTTTAACTTCTCCGAAAAAAAAGAAGGGTGGTAATTGGATTATTTATTGATCTGGGTCTAATAGACTCTATATTTTCTCTTTTTTCGATGAAAGAAAAAAGAGAATTCCATTGTAAAGCCGTATGCAATGCGCAAAAAATGCCTGTACGGTTGTTCTATCTTTTTTTTTCTTTTTTCTTATTATTCTTTAGCTATTCTTCCCGCCTCATTATGTGAGTTAGAAGAACCCTTTATTATGTTATATCATCAGGGTAATGATCCATCAACCTGCTAGTTCTTTTTATGAGGCACAAACGGGAGAATTTATCCTGGAAGCGGAAGAACTACTGAAACTTCGCGAAACCATCACAAGGGTTTATGTACAAAGAACGGGCAAGCCCTTGTGGGTTGTATCCGAAGACATGGAAAGAGATATTTTTATGTCAGCAACAGAAGCCCAAGCTCATGGAATTGTTGATCTTGTAGCGGTTAAATAACAAATAGTAATAGCAACGATTTAACACAAATCCACAATTTAATTAAGATTGATTTAATCCCTCTTATTCCTTTCCTTCTTAACTTAAGGGTTTATTAATCTATTAAATAGAAAAAGAAGTAATTCATAATCATCTGGTTAGGATCGATCTAAACCAGTCTATTATGTATATGATTCAGCATGCCAACTATTAAACAACTTATTAGAAATGCAAGACAGCCAATTAGAAATGTCACGAAATCCCCTGCTCTTCGGGGATGTCCTCAGCGCCGAGGAACATGTACTAGGGTGTATGTGCGACTTGTTCAGATCAGGGGCTGAGAGAAAAGAAACAATTTTTTCAGTATCAACGATCAGTACCAGTGAATAGAATGGGGTTCTTCCATTCACTATCTAAAAAAGATAGATCTACCATATCCTTCTATTGTGTATGAAATTTATGGTTTCCATTGGCGCAAATCCAATCTTGGAATTTAAGATGAGAAAAAATTCCCCATTGGTAGCAAATGCTTATCCATTAAGCGGGGAAAATCCTATTTAAAAAGAAAAAAAAATTATGCTTCGACTCTTGCAAAGAACGGACTAACAGGGTCAGCTACCCAATTAATCCTCATAATTAAATACCGTTACTGTATAAGATAGATCTCGTCGTGAAAGATCTATTACTGGAAAATTTATGAGTAGAGCCGAAGAGTGTGAACTGTACAAGTTACCAATAGCATTGATTAAATGAAGGAATGAGCTCCGGTGTATAGAGAGGACCTCACCGTTTAAGAAGTAACCATAGAAACGATGGAACCCACTATTTTTTTATCCATTTCTATTTACTCCTTTTTTAGTTATTATGCTTTTTTTGATACCTAGTATCAATACAATTTCTTATTTCAAGGCGAAATGAAATGCCTAGAAAAAAGGAAATAATCGTGGTCGGGACGGTTATAGTAGCAAAAGCCATTGGAATTTTTATTTTATACATTGGAAGAATCCGTTTTGTTATTAATAGACTAGAAAAGAATAACTGAAAGAAAGAATTAGTTATTCATCAAAATTTCTTTTATTCAATGACCAGAATTAAACGAGGATATATAGCTCGGAGACGTCGAATAAAAATTCGTTTATTTGCATCAAGCTTTCGAGGGGCTCATTCAAGACTTACTCGAACTATTACTCAACAGAGAATAAGAGCTTTGGTTTCGGCTCATCGGGATAGAGATAGGAAAAAAAGAGATTTTCGTCGTTTGTGGATCACTCGAATAAATGCAGTAATTCGCGGAATAGGGGTATCCTATAGTTATAGTAGATTAATACACAATCTGTACAAGAAACAATTGCTTCTTAATCGTAAAATACTTGCACAAATAGCTATCTCAAATAGGAATTGTCTTTATATGATTTCCAACGAGATTATAAAATAAGGAGATCGGAAGGAATCCACCGAAATGCTTTAAATGAAATGGGGTTCCCTCGAGAATGAACTCGGGGAAGGTAGAGTAGAAATTAGTATGATAAAAAAAATTCTGTTCTGATAAGGTCATCAAAACAAAATGAGCGAAGACGCTCAATAAAAAAAAAGATTGATTTTTCTTCCCCAACTCGATTCGATTCTTTTATTTATTTTTTATTACGACACGACAATTTTGATTATCAGATTTTTTGAATAAAGCATCGGTCTACGTTTGATAATTTTGAGTCAATTGAAGGGTAAGCCTAAGCCTATTTATTTCTGGTTCTAAGAGCAGTAGTTCTAGCGGTCGACTCGCTTCTTTCAAATTGTTTCTCATTATTAAGAAAGGGTAACGAAGATAAAATCCGAGCTTGTTTTATAGCAATAGTAATTAATCGTTGTTGTTTTAAGGTCAATCTATTTACTCGCCTAGATAATATTTTTCCTTGTTCACTAATAAATCGACTAATTAAACTCATGTTTCTATAATCAATTCGATCCCCCGATTGGATCGGGGGCAAACGCCTACGAAAAGATCGCTTGGATTTAAGAAAGAGTCGCTTGGATTTATCCATGATTTCTTTATTCCTTATTTCTAAAAAGAATCCTATCCTTATCTCTATTTCTAAAATCCTATTTTGATCGGATCAAATTAAAATTATAGAATTAATATAATAAATAGGATTTGGTTTGTTTATTTTATTATTATTTATTATTTAAATATATAGAAAAATAGTTAAATATATATAAATGGAATAATAAACATATGTAATAATTGTAATAGTATTAATAATATAATAATATATAAAAAAAATATGCATTATATATATAACTAATTATATACTTAATATATTATATACCTAATACCTAATGTCATATTTTCATATTCTCGGGAAGGGTGACATACGAGCACTTGATTCGATTTATTTCTTTATCTCCCCGTGAATTGTATGTTTGTAACAATAGGGACAGAATTTCTTCAATTCCAATCTACTAGGCGTATTGTGTCGATTTTTTTGAGTAATATACCTGGAAATGCCCGTTGATTCCTTATTAACGCCGTTTCGAACACAACTGGTACATTCCAAAATAATCGTTACTCGGACATCTTTACTCTTGGCCATGAACCTCCTTTGAGTTTTTAATTTCCTCTATTTTCCGATCAAAAGCGAAGAAGAAAGGAATGAAAAAATAAATAAATAGAAAGTTGCTAACTCAAAACCAAATCCTGAAAGATTTCGTTGCAATCAATATAGTAAATCAATATAGATTATAGTAAATAAAAAGAATAAGTAATACAATGATTTCTAACTCGATTTAGAATTACAGTACGATATTTTCTTTAAGTATCTTGTAAGATACTGTTGTTCCAGCCACATTTCTCTTTTCGCTCTACTAGTAATTTAATTGGAGCTTGAACCCGAGTTTCGGTGAGGTTGAATCCACTTTTTTCGTTCTACCTTCCTTATTTATTTTATCTAATTCTAAAAAAAAACTCAAAAAAAGGGGGGGCGAGAGATTAGTCACAGATATTTGATTGTATCTCGATCTAATCTTTTTCACCCCGTCCCGCGGCAATAACTAGAATTAAAAAAAAGGGAAGGTTAACGCATCCGGGAAGAAACGATTGATCTCTATCAATAAACCCGCTAAAGAACCGAACCATAGAGTACTTAGTACCGGTGCTACGGAAAGATATGTTTTTAGATCTCGCATTTAAAATCCTCCTTCTTTATCGTATTACATTATGGTAATACATATACATATATAATCACATGTATGTGTGGGTTAAAGACCACTTGTATTTGTATATTTGTACGCGGAATTCCTAATTAAAAATTCAAATTGAAATGTACAATGATTCGATAGATAAGATTTTACTTTTCTTAAAACAGCAAAATATGTCCCTTTCCACCTGAGAATTCCCGCCAAAAATATTCATTTATTATTCATTATATGGTTGTTATATGATATGAGACCAAAAAGAGGAAATGGAAAGATGATTTTTGTATATCACATAGATGAAATAAGGGTGTGGAAAACAAGACAGGGATTCTCTACAATGACATTGTAGACCAATCGAAAGGGATGTAGCGCAGCTTGGTAGCGCGTTTGTTTTGGGTACAAAATGTCACGGGTTCAAATCCTGTCATCCCTACCTATTACTTCTCCTTTGAGCAGTAACGAGGGAGCCATTTTAGATTGATTAAAATTAAGCATACATAACATTTTCTCATATTATATATGATATATGATAGTATAGGTGTGCATGATGTATTGGGGTTATAAAATAAAAGAATCCTCTTTTTTACAGTCTTATTTATTATGATAAGAAAGCGCTCTTAGTTCAGTTCGGTAGAACGTGGGTCTCCAAAACCCAATGTCGTAGGTTCAAATCCTACAGAGCGTGATTCCGCTCTTGTTAGGTCGAAAATTACACCGAACTGAAAAAAAAAAAAAATGCAACAGCAATTCGAATTTGACCCCCTTGGATTAAATTTAAGGGGTCAGTCAAAAAAAGAGATGGTAATTAATCAAAGGTCCAACTGATCACCACGTCTGTATTGTAAATATGCGGTTACGAATAATCCAGCCAAAGTAATAGGAATTAGACCTAAGACGATTCCAAATAGAAAAACTTCAATCATTTCAATTTATTTGAAAGGAGAAAAAGAAAGGTAATATCTATCCCTAAATAGTAATCTCTATTGCCCACGAATCTCAATAACTAATAATTGATAATTAACACGGTAAGGAACTATAGAATATATGGAATAGGACAGAAAGATTTGTTTTTATGAATTGTTCGTTCATTCAATTAATTTTCAAATAAGTCGTATCTTACTCAGACCAATAAATAGAGCTGAGGTTATAGTTAAAGCCGCTAGTAAAAAACCGAAATAACTAGTTATAGTAGGCATGAAGGAGCTAAATGAAATATGTTCTTTTTATACATATGTTTATAAAGCACTTACCTAAGTTTCAATTTTTAAAAGAGACGGGGATAAGCAAAAATACCAATTGAAAGAATAAGTTCAATTGAAATTTTTTGATTCATCAATCATTATAAACGGTATTCACAAAAATAGAGCGGCAGGACAGGAGTAGAAAAGAAAAAGAAATCGATTCATCATCTTTGTAGTTAGGTCAAGAAAAAACCTTTGGATCTAATACAAGAATACAAGAATGGACGCCTCACAAATATTGATTATTAGAACTTTTTTTATTCCTTGCTCTTTTTTTTTTATCTATATCTAATACTATCGACTACTCTTACTTGTTACTAGACGGCTAAGAAATTCCTTAAAATAAAAAAAGGGGGGCTTACAACAAAAAACAAAACCTCTTATCTTATGTAACTACGAAAAAAGTCAATTTTTAGATTTCGCATCTAATTGACTTGTGGAAATATGATATGATAATTTCCTTCATGAATTATTATAAACCAACTCGTTGGATTCACGGTTTACCTGATCTTCCGTTTCTAGCCCGAAGCCAATAATAGAAACCCCCTATATTATATTCCAGGAATTTGAGGAATTTTCTATTGCATGATACGTGGTTATACATCAACAAGCAAGAAGAAGAAAGAAATTATCTAGCACTTCATGTCGATATACTGTTTGAAATTGCGTTGCTGTGTCAGAAGAAGGATAGCTATACTGATTCGGTATACTCTAAAAATACCTTTGGTACAATATTGACGATCTCACAAAGATTGAATTTCAGTGAATTTCCGTTTATTGATCTCATCTTTTACGGAATCGATCCCCTACAAGAATATGTGGAGCTCAGCATGTCTGGAAGCACAGGAGAACGTTCTTTTGCTGATATTATTACCAGTATTCGATACTGGGTCATTCATAGTATTACTATACCTTCCCTATTCATTGCGGGTTGGTTATTCGTCAGCACGGGTTTAGCTTATGATGTGTTTGGAAGCCCTCGTCCAAACGAGTATTTTACAGAGAGCCGACAAGGAATTCCATTAATAACTGGCCGTTTTGATTCTTTGGAACAACTCGATGAATTTAGTAGATCTTTTTAGGAGGACCCAATGACCATAGATCGAACCTATCCAATTTTTACAGTGCGATGGTTGGCTGTTCACGGACTAGCTGTACCTACCGTTTCTTTTTTGGGGTCAATATCAGCAATGCAGTTCATCCAACGATAAACCTAATCCGAATTAATTATAGAGCTATGACACAATCAAACCCGAACGAACAAAATGTTGAATTGAATCGTACCAGTCTCTACTGGGGGTTATTACTCATTTTTGTACTTGCTGTTTTATTTTCCAATTATTTCTTCAATTAAGAAAAAAAGAAAAAAAGAGTAGTAGAATAATAAATAATAGTAGGAATTCTCTTATCCCATTCGGAAGGATTGCATCTCATAATTATCTATGACTGTTTATGTCTTTAGCATGACCACTTGATGAAATGCGGAGGGAAGCGGGATAAATGGCCGATACTACTGGAAGGATTCCTCTTTGGATAATAGGTACGGTAACTGGTATTCCTGTGATCGGTTTAATAGGTATTTTCTTTTATGGTTCATATTCTGGATTGGGTTCGTCCCTGTAATAATGGGATGAACTAAGTTATAGATATGAAAGTGTAAGAACTCAACGGGGCCCGCCCCCTCTCTGATTCGCGAGGAAGGGCCCCGTTGAATTCTTAATAATTCATAATATTTTGTTCGTATAAATGACAACAAATAGATCACTTTTTCCGATGTTTCAAAAAACTCCATTTCATTTTTTTTCTGATGATGTTTTTGAAAAATGAATTCGATTAATTGATTCATAGCATCTGTTCTTCGATAGTATCTATCGATACTTTCAAGGTTAGAAGAAAAAAAGGAATCCCTCAATTTACTTTTCCTGGATGACACAATCACAATATATATTTAATATTTATAATTTATATTTCTTTTCTTTATTTTTTTCTGTCGACCAGATATCAAGCAAACCCTTTCTAGACTAGTTTAACCTTACTCTATTTATTTTAGTATTTCATCAAAGTTTGAAATTTTTTTATAAGTTCATCGCCTTGATTCTATTTTATCAAAAGGATTCCTTCTCTTTTTTTTTGGTTGTCCATTACTTATTATATTATACTTATTTATACTTATTTTATACTTAATATATTATCCTTATTATATTATAAGTAAATCTAAAAAAAGAAAAGAAAGGGTTCTGAAAAATCTGGAAAAATCTAAACTAAGAATAGAAATCTTTGACGAATGGGATCCAGAATTGTTATTATTTCGACACAAGAAAAGGAATTTTACACATCCCTTTCTTGTGCCGAAGGCTAGGAAGACGAAAAATAAAAATACTCCCTGTAATTATTTGTTCCCTTCATTTATCCTTCCCTTCTATTCTCTGCTTACTTATCTTATGTTTCGTATCTAATCAAATTGAATTTAGAAAAAAAAACCATTCTGTGACATTTAAATCTGACAATAGGGATATAATTACACCTCTCCAATTTAGATTGAAAAAAGCAAAGAAGGGGTAAAGACAAATAGTCTTCTTCCCAATATACATATTTGGAATGCGGTAAAAGTAATTCGAATATAAACAAGCAAAAGACTTTTCTTTCATACTTTTTTTCATCATACCTCACCTAATTGCCGGGAAGAATTTGTTCTTTTTTACAAATTTTATGTTGATAAATCCACGGATCTATAAATTCATTTCGGACACTTGAACCTTCTCAAACTGTTTCTTTTTAAGAACCAAAAAGATTTGTGCAAAAACAATAGATGCCAAGAAGAACAAAAGGCCTTGGACACGTAGTGGATCTTGAAGTACTATTTCTGCATCCCCCTGACCAAATCCACCCACATTAGGATTACTTGTTAATGGTTGATCGAGTTTGATAGATTCGCCCTCTGAAACAAGAAGTTCTGGTCCTGGGGGGATAATATCAACCACTTGATGTCCGTCCAATGCATCCGTTATGGTTATTTCGTACCCCCCTTTTTCTTTTCGTATGATTTTGCTTATTATACCTGTTGCCGTAGCATTATAAACTGTATTGTTACTTTTGTTCCCGTTGGGATAAATCTGACCCCTTCCCCTGTTTCCGCCTACGTATATGGGATATTTTAAAAAATGAACATCCTTATTACTAGCAGGGTCTGGGGAAAGAATAGGAAAGGTGATTTCACTATATTTCTGACCAGGAACAGGACCTATCACAAGAATATTTTTCTTAGTGGGGCGGTAGTTCTGAAAAGACAGATTGCCTATCTTTTCTTTCATCTCGGGCGAAATACGATCAGGTGGGGCTAATTCAAACCCCTCCGGTAAAATAAGAACAGCACCCACATTCAAAGCCCCTTTCTTACCATTAGCAAGAACTTGTTTCAGTTGCATATCATAAGGAATTCTAACAACCGCTTCAAATACAGTATCGGGAAGTACCGCTTGTGGAACCTCAATATCCACGGGTTTATTAGCTAAATGGCAATTGGCACATACAATACGCCCAGTTGCTTCTCGTGGATTTTCATACCCCTGCTGCGCAAAAATGGGATATGCATTTGAAATGGATGCCCCGCTTATTATATATATCATGAGCGATACGGAAATGGATCGAGTAATCTCCTCCTTTATCCAAGAAAAAGTATTTCTAGTTTGCATGGTCCAATCATTGATCCCGAAAATTTCTACAATAAAATTAGGTAGGTTACTAGTATAGTTCCCTATCCACGATTTTGCTATTTACTTTTACTGAAAAAATTTTACTGAAATCTAGGAGGAATTGAATTCCCCTGATGGGTAGAAAGAGTAAAGTAAGTACGACTTTGCATGCTTTGCTTATATACAATATACAAAGTAAGAAAGATTATGATTGAATCAGTGAATCATTTTTCAGTCGTTCATTGAATGATAAATAACTACAAGTGACGGAGATACACGATTTAAATAACGAAAGATCCAATATTTAAAAATTGTATCTAGAATGACTGGAAAGGTGGAAACAAGACCAGATATAATTTGATCATTATGAGCAAATCCAAAATCTTTGTAGATATAGCCAATCATTAGTTCCCAACCGTGGGGCGAATGGAATCCGATACATAAATCAGTTAATAAAAGAATAGAAAAAGCTTTTATTGTGTCGCTTAAATTATATAGGAATTCTTGAACCCAAGAGTTAAGAATAACAAGTTCTTCATTACCCAAAATAGAATAACCACTTAGAATAACGAAACAGATTAGATTTGTCGAGAAGTGCAAAATAGTATGGATACGATCCTCATTGTGCATCTTGATCAATTGGATCGTTTCTTTGTGGATTCCTATCCGAAGTTTTTGTAGATGTGTTTCCGGGTATTCTTTTATCATTTCGTCCAACAGGAAGAGTTCCTCTACTTCTATGAATTGTTCTAGAATACTCTTTTCTTGAATATCATTCAAAAAAGTTTCGGATTGCCTAGTATTCCACCAATTAGTAACCCAAGATTTCAGACTTTTATTAAATGAGAGAGAGATCCACCAGGGCAAAAATACTATAGATGCAAGATATAGAAGGGGGGTGAATGCTTTCTTTTTTGCCATTTTTTCATCTGTGAATTGTTAATGAACCCACCTCATTCGTTGACTTTATGTGATCTAATCCTTCTATCAAGCATGACTTTCATTATAAGGTAGGGGCCCATGAATCTATTCTCTGTATTCTTTTTTTGATTCAGTGCTTAGTCCTTGAATCAAAAAAGAATACAGAAATAGAAAATAAGAATCCACTTCGAATTCAAATGTTCGAATCAAATACAAATATATATATATTGTTTCCAGATATCTCAATTGATCAAATTCGAAGCAATTGCCCTCTTTCGATAACTGCCCGAAAGAACCGCTTCAAATAATAAAGATTATTCTATTCAGATTTTGAGACGAAGGAGCTCCCTGTCTATATCAAAATATCAAATATGTCGAAAAATTTTCGCGGGTTATCTAGACTATATATAGTCTATAGTCCAGGAATAATTGAAAAAAAAATTATGAAAAATATTATGATGATCAAAAATGAGTGACAAAAAAAGACAGAAAAGTTCTCATTACGTTTATCATTACGTTATAAGAAAGAAATATACTTGGAGCACAAAAGAAAGGATAAAAGGGGAGGGGCCGATTGACAAAAGGAAAGTAGAGAAAATTTACAAGATATGATCTATCTGTATCTAACGTATCAACTCCAAATATTGAAAATAAAAAGAGAAAGTCTTTATTTCGAAATACTTTGATATATGAGATGAATCCATTATTTCGATTTCTTACTTGTTTTGTTACTGAATTAAGTTGAGTGGTTTTACATTTACAGACGTATAAAAAACCATTTTTGTGGACAAAAAAAACAATTTTGTTTTATGTTATGACTCTTCCCTATACGTCTGCTTTGGTTCGAATGGGCATTCTGAAGAAACTTCAATTTAGTTCTGCTATAGAAAAAAGAGGATTCTTGGCTTGAGTTTTTTCCTCCTGCCGAGAAAGCATTTATTCTGCAATTCATTTCAAAAGACTTCAATCGGTACACGCAAAAAATAGGCCAATTCAGCAGCTTTTTGCTCAATTTCTCGTGGAGTCAAATTCTCATCAGTACGAGTCAAAGGAACGGCCCCCTGGCCTCTGATTTCCATATAAAGGACACGACGAGCATAAATACCCTCTTTAACTTCTATTCTGATGGACTGAATATCTTTCATAAGGAATCGTAGAAAGATGCGACGATTTTTTCCAGGAAAGCCCCAACGAAAAATACATACTATTCCCTCTTTTCTATCGAATCGATCATAACCACTACCTACATTCCAAAAAATTGTGCACCACAAATAGGAACTAATAAAGAGACCCGCGATCCCATAGAAAGACATCACGATTCCTTGTGGAAAAAAAACTATTTGCTGAGACGGAAATAAAGATATCAAATTCCTACCAAGATAACTAGAAGTTCCAACTAATAAAAACCCTAATGAACCAAAAAAAAGGATAAAGGCCCAGCAGAAATTGCTTGTTTTTCGAGACCCCACTATAAATTCTATCCATATAGATTCTGATCGCCAACTCATATATACTAGATCCAGTTGCATTTTATTGGAATTAAGAGAATAACCAAAACAATTTGACTTTACTTTTTTGTTTCCGAAGTAACTCTCATCAACTAGTACTATTTTGATATGAACTTTTAGAAGTAATTCATCAAATTGCTTAGATCTAAAATCATCCCCTTTCTTTATATGATCCCCTATAGAGATCTACTAGATACATAGACTTTAATTTCATACATCCGCACCGGTACCGATCCACTTTTGAAAATAGCTATAATTCATTTACCCCTATATCATGTTTACGTATGCATAAGAGGAGCTTTTTCATTTATGTTCGGGGAAGCCAGACGTTATACAATATTCTACTAAATAGATATCCGTGGCATCTAAGTCTTGAAAAAAAAATAGATAAGATTTGGTCTTGGCCTTGGCCCCATAGAATCTAAAAAATCTTAGTTTTTTGAACATACAAAGATAAAGAAGCCATTGCAATTGCCGGAAATACTAGGCCTACTAAAGGCACAAAAATAGAGGGAAAGCTGCTGAAAGTTGTCATAAAATGGGTACCTCAATTTAATATTTGTACCTGTTATTGTTATATTGTTAGTTATAAATATATCTTATAATGATTATATTATAATTCGTATATTATACTAAGTATATCTAAATACTAAGTATATCTAAGCGAGTATATATATCTAATAAGTGCAAGGAATGTAGAATTAAATAAAAGGACTTGCCCATCTTTCTAAATGAAATAGGTGTATGATAAGATAATTCACTTTCTTTATTATCTTACTTTATTCTTACTTTTCTTATTATTATTATTCTATTGTTCTTGTCTTCTAATTTGAATTTCGAATTTTTATTTAATAAAGAAAGAGTTTATTACAAATTGTCGAAAGATTCGATTCGTTAGAATCCGATCCAAGAGCAGGGATTTTTAGTAAAAATAGAATTCTCGGGAGATATAGAAAGATGCAAAACTCTATATTTCTATTTTTTGTATATTTGAATTATATATACATACGCAAGAGAGGAAGATAAAATTCCTTTTATTTGTCTCGCCAAATTCGAATTTCATTTCACAGAAGGAAAAATTCGCTTTTTATCTTGTTGATAGAGGTTTACTCATTAGTAATCAGTAATATTGGTAAAAAAAAAGAATAATAATAATTATCCACATAATTCTTTTTCGACAATTCCATTTTATGTCACAAAGCCAAAGCCCGCATAATGGGCTTTGACTTTGATTCTGATAAACTAACTAACTACCCTTTCACTACAAAGAAAAGAATTTAACTTAAGACTCTACTTGATTGAATTTTGATTCAAAGGAAAAAAACCGTGGAGCTGAACTAACTCACTCAGAACACCTTTTAACGGATTACGTGGTACGATTGGATCGAATAAACCCTTATGGAATAAATATTCAGCCGCCTGTGAACCTTCAGGTACTGTTTTATTCAATGTTTGCTCAATTACTCTTTTACCCGCAAATGCAATATAGGCATTGGGTTCGGCAATAATGATATCCCCCAACATACCAAAACTCGCGGTCACTCCACCAGTAGTAGGAGATGTAAGAATTGATACATAAAATAACTTTTTATTTGATTGATAATCATATAAAGCGGAAGATATTTTAGCCATTTGCATTAAGCTCAAACTTCCTTCTTGCATGCGTGCTCCTCCGGAAGCACACACTAAAATAAGAGGTAAAAATTGATTGGTAGCATACTCGATCAAACGGGTGATTTTCTCGCCTACTACGGATCCCATACTACCCCCCATAAACTGAAAATCCATAACCCCGATTGCTATAGGAATACCGTTTAGTTGACCCGTGCCTGTTTGAATAG
>NC_014676.2:52500-57500 GCF_000208745.1 Theobroma cacao | reverse complement strand
GAGGGATCCATAACTTCTATTCAAGCAGTTTATGTACCCGCGGATGATTTGACCGACCCTGCCCCTGCCACAACATTTGCACATTTAGATGCTACTACCGTACTATCAAGAGGATTAGCTGCCAAAGGTATCTACCCAGCGGTAGATCCTTTAGACTCAACGTCAACTATGCTCCAACCTCGCATCGTTGGTGAGGAACATTATGAAACTGCGCAAAGGGTTAAGCAAACCTTACAACGTTACAAAGAACTTCAGGACATTATAGCTATCCTTGGGTTGGACGAATTGTCCGAAGAGGATCGCTTAACCGTAGCAAGAGCGCGAAAAATTGAGCGTTTCTTATCACAACCCTTTTTCGTAGCGGAAGTATTTACAGGTTCCCCGGGGAAATATGTTGGCCTAGCAGAAACAATTAGAGGGTTTAAATTGATCCTTTCCGGAGAATTAGACGGTCTTCCTGAGCAGGCCTTTTATTTGGTAGGTAACATCGATGAAGCTACTGCGAAGGCTACGAACTTAGAAATGGAGAGCAAATTGAAGAAATGACCTTAAATCTTTGTGTACTCACCCCTAATCGAATTGTTTGGGATTCAGAAGTGAAAGAAATCATTTTATCTACTAATAGTGGACAAATTGGCGTATTACCAAATCACGCGCCTATTGCCACAGCCGTAGATATAGGTATTTTGAGAATACGCCTTAACGACCAATGGTTAACGATGGCTCTGATGGGTGGTTTTGCTAGAATAGGCAATAATGAGATCACTATTTTAGTAAATGATGCAGAGAAGGGTAGTGACATTGATCCACAAGAAGCTCAGCAAGCTCTTGAAATAGCGGAAGCTAACTTGAGGAAAGCTGAAGGCAAGAGGCAAACAATTGAGGCAAATCTAGCTCTCAGACGGGCTAGGACACGAGTAGAGGCTATCAATGCGATTTCGTAACTAGTCGGTTAATCGAAAGAATTTCCGTATAAACAGAACTTCCGTTTATACATCCCATTTTGATTCTGCCGATTAAATAGAATCAAATACAATCACAAGTGAAATCAGATTTTGTTTGATCTAACGAAAAATTTTAAAATGGAAAACGGAAATAGAATAGGATGAAAAAGATAGAAAATCAATAAAAGAAGGTGGGTAGAAAAACTTATTAGACACCGGGATCAATGGTATCTAATAAGTTCTACCTACTATTGGATTTGAACCAATGACTCCCGCCGTATGAAAGCAATACTCTAACCACTGAGTTAAGTAGGTCATTTATTATCATAAGGAATCATAAAGAGAAAGAAAGGGGACCTATCACATCGATGGATTATAAATCCAATATTACTTCTAAGCAATACCAATCAAACAGACAAAAAAGATATGATTATGATGTTGCATCATGTAATATTCATCTTGACAAGAAATTATCTACATAATATGATAAAATATATATCACAAACACAAGGGCTATAGCTCAGTTAGGTAGAGCACCTCGTTTACACGCGCGCCAATGTTTTTCAGGGGAGTCTATCATGCAATCAAAAGAATTGAGCCTTTTGAGAAATCGATGTCTTACTCCATTACTTTGAAGGAACAAAACAAGAGAACAATAGCCTGACAAATAAATGGTTCGGTCCGATTCGGGTGCCGGTTAGGCAGGAGCCGAATCGAATCCATCATTGATTTGAGATATTGATAGGGTGAATACCCAGTCTATTCAATGCTAGGCATAATGAGTATAAGGACCTCAAAAATGATCTTTTCGTCCTATGAATCTTAAGGTGTATGAAGTTTCATGTTTGATTTTTTAATCAGGATGATAGAGACTCCATTTAACTTAGGTTGATCTAGGCCAGAAGCAGACCTACGTCAAGATAACCCTTCTTTGAAACACTTTGGTAGTGCTCCTGTATCAGTAATGAATCAGAGCACATGGAACCATCTTCTTATTTTTCTCTTAGAAAAAAAAAATATGGTAGACTAGCTGATATTTCTATCAGTTAATGAAAGAGCCCAATGCAAAAAAAATGCATGTTGGGTCTTTGAAATAGTTCGAATCATTTTGATAATAATCAGTTCGATCTGTTTTACCGAGAAGGTCTACGGTTCAAGTCCGTATAGCCCTATATTTTATTTTATTAATTTGAAATATTTATTAAATTAATAAAAATGAAATGAAAATAATATTCTTAAAACTAAAGCAAACTAAAACAATAAAAAATATTCAAATACAAATAAAAATAAAAAAAGTTGTATATTTTTTTTCCTAATTATTGTATTCTTTGTTGATTGGAACTGGTCGCTCCCAGTTGGTTGGTAAAAATCATTCCCATAAGCTCGCTCACAGGGAGATCGCTCAGAGTATAAAACTGAAAACAAAAGCACATTTCAATGGATCCAATCGCTCTTTTGATTTTTCTTGGATAAGAATAAAATAAACAAACACATTTTATTAATTAATCCTCGTGGGTAGCGTGGGTAGATTGATTTTATATTGATTCTATATAAATTGAATTTTCCTCTTTTACTGTCCACAATCAAAGAGTTAGTGAGACTTCTTCGGTATACCCCCCAATTTTGGTAAATCCTTGGAGTCAAAATTATGACACGAATCCGGTAAAAAAAAAGAAAAAAAACCAACCTAATTCAACTCAACTCAAATCGAATCTAATATTGAGTCGCACGGATCTAGGAGCGCCTTATTGTATTGTATGGATTTGTTGACACGTCAGAGTTTGAAAAACAAATATCTTTTCATAAACAGAATTCATAAACAAACATAATTTCATACAAAAATTCATGAATATATATATATTATTTAAATAATATATATATTAATATATAAATATATCTAGATATAAAATATAGATATAAAATCAAAAATATATTCTATATAGAAATATATTCTAATAGAAAAAATAGAATAGAATATAGAAAATAGAATAAAAATAGATTTATAATTTCGAATTTGAAGATTTTTTATTTCTATTCTAATACATATTAGAATTCCTTTTATTTATATTTAGAAAAATCCGAAGTCAAGCGAAAACGAAAAGGTTTTACTTGTTTTGGATTTGTATAGTACTATACTATATAGTAATAGTATAAATATATATTTATACTATTACTATACAAATTAGTACTATATCGAAATGAAATCGAAATAAGCGTAATGTAAATAGGATTAATTACAATCAATAAATCTTAAAACGCAACATGTAAACACAGCAAACAAACGAAACTAGACGATTCGATCAAACTGAATTGTTGTTTTGACTAAACAAACAGTTATGGATGACTTGACAATGAATTCCAAGTCGAATCGACTAATCCGGTCTATTTTTCACATTCATAGGAGTTCATCTATGTTTCTGCTTTACGAATATGATATTTTCTGGGCATTTCTAATAATATCAAGTGCTATTCCTATTTTGGCATTTCTAATTTCTGGAGTTTTAGCCCCGATTAGAAAGGGTCCAGAAAAACTTTCTAGTTATGAATCGGGTATAGAACCAATGGGCGATGCTTGGTTACAATTTCGAATCCGTTATTATATGTTTGCTCTAGTTTTTGTTGTTTTTGATGTTGAAACGGTTTTTCTTTATCCATGGGCAATGAGTTTCGATGTATTGGGGGTACCCGTATTCATAGAAGCTTTAATTTTCGTGCTTATCCTAATTGTTGGTTTAGTTTATGCATGGCGAAAAGGAGCATTGGAATGGTCTTAGTTCCTGAATATTCAGATAATAAAAAGAAAGAAAAAAGTAAAAATAATAATAACATTGAGTATGAATTCCATTGAATTTCCCTTACTTGATCGAACAACCCAAAATTCAGTTATTTCAACTACATTAAATGATCTTTCAAATTGGTCAAGACTCTCCAGTTTATGGCCGCTTCTTTATGGTACCAGTTGTTGCTTCATTGAATTTGCTTCATTAATAGGCTCACGATTCGACTTTGATCGTTATGGACTGGTACCAAGATCGAGTCCTAGACAGGCAGACCTAATTTTAACAGCTGGTACAGTAACAATGAAAATGGCTCCCTCCTTAGTGAGATTATATGAACAAATGCCCGAACCAAAATATGTTATTGCTATGGGCGCGTGTACAATTACAGGGGGGATGTTCAGTACTGATTCTTATAGTACTGTTCGGGGAGTCGATAAGCTAATTCCTGTGGATGTCTATTTGCCGGGCTGTCCGCCTAAACCCGAGGCAGTTATAGATGCTATAACAAAACTTCGTAAGAAAATATCTCGCGAAATCTATGAAGATCGAATTAGATCTCAACAGGGGGATCGGTGTTTTACTACCAATCACAAGTTTTGTCTTGTACGCAGTACTCATACTGGAAATTATAATCAAGGATTACTCTATCAACCACCATCTACTTCAGAGATTCCTCCTGAAACATTTTTCAATTACAAAAGTTCAATATCTTCCCACGAATTAGTGAATTAGGTAGGATTCTTTTTTACAGAAACAGAATAACAAACAACGAATTAATCTTCATAAATTCGATTTCATCGTAAATGTGAAATACTTATCTTATACAAAACAAATTACAAATAAAAAAGAAAAGTGCGGGAGAGATAAAAAAGATGCAGGGTCGTTTGTCTGTTTGGCTAGTTAAACACGGGCTAGTTCATAGATCTTTGGGCTTCGATTATCAAGGAATAGAGACTTTACAAATAAAGCCCGAGGATTGGCATTCCATTGCTGTTATTTTATATGTATATGGTTACAATTATCTACGTTCCCAATGTGCCTATGATGTAGCACCAGGTGGACTGTTAGCCAGTGTGTATCATCTTACGAGAATAGAGTATGGTGTAGATCAACCGGAAGAAGTATGTATAAAAGTATTTGCTCCAAGGAGTAACCCTAGAATTCCGTCCGTTTTCTGGGTTTGGAAAAGTGCGGATTTTCAAGAACGGGAATCTTATGACATGTTGGGAATCTCTTATGAGAATCATCCACGGCTGAAACGTATCTTAATGCCCGA
>NC_014676.2:47500-50000 GCF_000208745.1 Theobroma cacao | reverse complement strand
TTCTATTCATTTCTATTTCTAATTCGAAGATAATTCGAATTATTTAGTCTAAAAAAAAAGTTTCATTCTAATTATTTAGACTTATAATGTATCATTTATATAATCATAATATATAACTAATGATAATAAAAAAAATAGAACTAAGATATAAAAAAATGTAAATAATAGATATATAATTAATATATAATTAAGAATTAAGATTTAATTATATAATATAAATTATATAAATTAAATTATATAATATATAAATAATTATATAAATTAAATTATATAATATATAAATAAATATATAAATATTAAAATATATAATATATATTATATTTAATATGATAATATGATTAAAATATAATCAAATAGAATTAAATAATTAAAAAAATTAAATAATTATTGTGTTGTATCAATATTAGATTGAATCTACTATTATATTAAATATGTCATTATAAATTATAAATTCTAGTTTTTATAAATTCTAGTCTATAATTCATATTAATTATGAATAACTAATAGATAGTTAATAGATAAGATCGTAATAGTTTGCTGAATTCCTATGGATACAAAATTTCTATTATTTGAGCCCGCTTAGCTCAGAGGTTAGAGCATCGCATTTGTAATGCGATGGTCATCGGTTCGATTCCGATAGCCGGCTTTCTCTATTTGTTTGATTTTTTACATGATTGATAATGTTTTTTTGAAATCAAAGAACATTGAAAAAGCTTTGTCCCCTTTTCTTTCCAAGGGTCACCGATTTGTTTATTATGTCGTAGAAACTTCCAATTAGGAATAAAATTGGAGGAGTTAGATCTTTGCAGAATAAATCAAGAAAAAAAAGGTTTCCTTTTTTGGTTTAATTTCTTTATATATTATATATATATTTTATTTTGATTTCTATTTTTTGTATACATTATATACAATACAAAAAAGTATGGATATTGATCCAATTCATCTCATTAATATTTGTAGTATAATCCTTCAGTGGATTTCGCTTCATTTAGTTCAGTTTTAATTTAGGTTTATGAAATTTCAATAAAATTAAAATTAATAAGGAGTCTTTATGTCACGTTACCGAGGGCCTCGTTTCAAAAAAATACGCCGTCTGGGGGCTTTACCGGGACTAACTAGTAAAAGGCCTAGAACCGGAAGCGATCTTAGAAACCAATCGCGCCCCGGTAAAAAATCTCAATATCGTATTCGTTTAGAAGAAAAACAAAAATTGCGTTTTCATTATGGCCTTACAGAACGACAATTACTTAAATACGTTTGTATCGCCAGAAAAGCCAAAGGGTCAACAGGTCAGGTTTTACTACAATTACTTGAAATGCGTTTGGATAACATCCTTTTTCGATTGGGTATGGCTTCGACTATTCCTCAAGCCCGCCAATTAGTTAACCATAGACATATTTTAGTTAATGGTCGTACAGTAGATATACCAAGTTATCGCTGCAAACCCCGAGATATTATTTCAGCGAGGGATGAACAAAAATCTAGAACTCTGATTCAAAATTATCTTGATTCATCCACCCATGAGGAATTACCAAAGCATTTGACCCTTCACACATTACAATATAAAGGATTAGTCAATCAAATAATAGATAGGAAATGGGTCGGTTTGAAAATAAATGAATTGCTTGTCGTAGAATATTATTCTCGTCAGAGTTAAACCTAACTAAAATAACAAAACAAAGGTTCTGCCCCCCTTTCACCTGAGTTAAGGTTAAGTAAAGGAAGACAGGGTAAGGGATTTGATTCGGAGATTTTTCTCCTATTCATGTATGATAGATCCGTAGGGAGATTTTCATTCCCTGTACGCTATTTTCCGTATTCCGTATTATAAAGAAATTGGGAATAGAGAATCCATATCAAAGATCAAAGAAGGGTCTAACTCTTTAGTATCTGTTCTTATTTGATTTGATACATTGTAGTCAGTTACATTGGCGAATTAGGTGAAGGTGCGGAAAGAGAGGGATTCGAACCCTCGGTAAACAAAAGTCTACATAGCAGTTCCAATGCTACGCCTTGAACCACTCGGCCATCTCTCCTACATAATGATTATGGCCGATAACCCGAGCGAATAGCGAGTTATTCATATTAGATTGTTCGATAGGTACGAATTCTAACTATAAAACTAGCTATAAAAATAGAAAACTTTTCATCACTTTTTCTTCGAGCCGGGGGTCTAAAGAAAAATTTTTTTTGTGAAGGGGCTGTTAAAAATAAATTTAAAAATAAATAATATAAAAAGATATATATCTATTCATGTTTGCGAAAATGGCACTCCCATCTTTTTTTCTGATATTTCTACCGGACTGGATTAAATCAATGAATTGAAACGAATCAAATCAATCGATTGGTTTTTTTTAGACTATGCTTAATGGATATCTTTAGTTCATAATTCTCTTTAGACTCTAATTCCCCATTTCTATAAGAATTCTAAAATTCTTTTCCAGTTTTAGATCTCTCAACAACAACCTCTTACTCCGTAAATCTATTACAAATTCATAAA
>NC_014676.2:27500-32500 GCF_000208745.1 Theobroma cacao | reverse complement strand
AATCACGAATCAAAAATGGAAAATCATAAAATAAAAGATAGAAAAAGCTTTCGGATCTAGTCATATCATTCCATTATATTGACAATTTCAAAAAACTGTTCATACTATGAGCATAGTATGATGGCGGTTAGGCAAATATGCCCCCATCGTCTAGCGGTTCAGGACATCTCTCTTTCAAGGAGGCAGCGGGGATTCGACTTCCCCTGGGGGTAGGGTACTACGAAAGGAAGTTGATCATGGATTATCAATAAACCTAGAATTGATTCTTCCTGGGTCGATGCCCGAGCGGTTAATGGGGACGGACTGTAAATTCGTTGGCAATATGTCTACGCTGGTTCAAATCCAGCTCGGCCCAATAATTCGCTGATCCGCCATAACATAAAACGATATAACCCATTTTTTTGTATTTTGTTTTCCAGAAAAGCCAAACAAAAATAGGGAAGAATACAAAAAAAAAGTCCAATTTTCTGATCTATCCATCCCTACCGCTATTTGTTTTTTATTTGTTCTATTTATTTGTTCCCATAAATTCTGACCTTGATAAGGACCTAGATTCATATCAGGATCTTTAAGTATAAAGTTTAATGAAAAGAAAGAGTAAAGTTAAAGTAAAGAAAAAAGACTCTTTTTTTCATTTTAAAATTGATTATCGATCGATTTGGCAATAATGAAAGTATTACTAGTTACTAGTAATCCGCGTCGCTCTCACTAAAGTGCATACCCGTATGGATATCAATATATCACTCGCGCCTTTGTTTGTTACAACACGGCGATTCGAATCTAAAATCTAAATAGAAAATGGCTTGAATGAAATTATAAGAATATCTATGCTGTACACTTTTCTTTATTTCCCTGGGATTGTAGTTCAATTGGTCAGAGCACCGCCCTGTCAAGGCGGAAGCTGCGGGTTCGAGCCCCGTCAGTCCCGACGGATACAATAAAAAAAATACATCAATTCATCCCTCCATTTTCTGTGAAAGGAGATACAAATGACAGAATTTCATTCCCAACGATATCTTTTTTTTATTTCTTTTTTTCCTTTCTATTTTTTGTTGGGGTTTATTTGTAAACGGTGGAAGTGGAAAAGCAGTCAGATGATACATCATCAGATGATTGTACAAGGAAGGCGGTAGATTATCGAAAAGAAAGAGGGGAAAAGAATATATATAAATAAAGGAAAGGAATTCTTTTGATTGGACCAGGAATCCAATTTTGTATTCGGTGTGGATAAAAGATCTTCCTATGTTATACTATTCAATTCTCGACGGTGAATCGATTTGATAGCTTAGATATTGTTATTCATGATATTGATCCGATTCGATGTCATTGAAATGTAAGTCATCGCATTGAATTTACAAGCGACAAATTTATCATCTCTATGGGATTAAATCCCGAGTTATTGCGAAGTAAAAAAAAACAATGAAATTATGGAAGTAAATATTCTCGCATTTATTGCTACTGCGCTGTTCATTCTAGTTCCTACCGCTTTTTTACTTATAATATACGTAAAAACTGTCAGTCAAAGTGATTAATTTGAATGAAACTTGACTTTTTATCAAGGATTTAAGAAAAAAAAGGATTCCAATTTCCCGTCTTAAATAAAATGAATGGACTAGAATCAGCAGTATCCTATAAAACTCGATAGTATGGTAGAAAAAAAATATGAATCTTTCTACCATACTATCTATTATTGTAATGTATAAAGATACAAGCTTAATATAGATGAATCTACAATATGTATCTTCATGCATGTCGATATCAATTAAATATATGGAATGTACATAGTATCTCAATTTTATTTCTTCGCTTGATCTATTTTATTTGTGTTAATTTCAATCAATCTGAAATAATCGAAAGGCAAGTCTTACGATTTTCTAATTCCTTCATTTCATGGATATCGAGATTCATATTGAAAATAATCAGAAATGAAGGAAAAATGGAATGGAATCGGCATAGCATATATTAAGTTAATAAAAAAAACAAAATCAAGTAATCTTTTTTTTAACATTCCAACGAAGTAATTGATTGAGCAGTTGACAGATGATCCAAAGAGTTCTATGGTAACTTTTCTTCGTATTTCGTTTCGAAAAGGGGGTATACCCTACCCATTTTTAATTTAACCTCTTTTCTTTGATCCATGATATGAAATGAGTCAATAAAGTATAGCATAAATCAAATTCCTAAAATAATAAAACAAGGGGTAAGTGCGCAATATGTGACTACACTAAGGCAAGATCTTATTAAATAAAGGAACTACTTTCTTTTCTCTTTGAACAGTAACAGTAAAGAGGGAAGGAAATAAAAACAAGCAAATACAGAAAAAAAAAAGGGGGGGGTTCCTTATCCCTCATTGTCCATATATAACTCTGGTAAGAGCTGGTTCATCGAAATAGAAAATTTAGGAAGAATTTTTTTTTTTAATAAATTGCCTATCATCCGTATCCCTTTTACTTTCGAAATACGAACATGGGAATTATTGAAATGTTTGTTTGATTTTGATGGAAAGGGTATTATTCATCTATATTATTCATAGAATACATTACCCCACTAGAATATAGAATACATTACTCCACTAGAATCCAAGAATTTCGAAATGAAGACTAATAAAATAGTTAAAAAAAAGGCTTTGCAAAACGATCTAGAAAACAATTGATACGGTTTGATTCCTCAACCCAATTAGGAGTACCCCTAGAGTCCACTTCTTCCCCATACTACGAGTGAAAGGGAAAATGTAAAGACTACCATTAAAGCAGCCCAAGCAAGACTTACTATATCCATGTGTATTATGTCCCCTATCTCTATGAATATGAAACAAATATGAAGGCATTTTTCCATTATTGTTCACTAATAATAGTGGAATTACCGGCGCAGAGTCAAAAAGAAAAGGGGAGTCTGACACACCACCGTTGATGAAACACTCCAATAAATCCGCTTATAACAAGTTCTTATATGCTTTCTAGTAAAATTGATTTCTAGTAAAATCGAGAACCATTAAGCACAAGCAAAATACGCAGTAACACTTTTGGAAGTCTCAAAAGAATGTTACTAACATGTAGCAATAATAAGACTTATTCTTTCTTTTGTTGTCCCTCATTAAGTTAAGTAAAAACCAATTATCCATCCAATCTAATATTGATTCGATGCCTGAACACTCAGAGACTTTCATCAGTCTGTATACAAAGTATCTTCCAACCCTTCTACAACCATTAATTAGGTAATTAGACACTCCCGCTATCCAATCTAATTCAGGACTCCGCTAGTAGACACTCCATTAGTAGTGGAGTGTCTACCATATCAAGATTTACTGATTCCCTTCCACTACTCTAGTTTTTCCTTGAATCCTAAACGTAAGGATTTACAACACTTTAGAAAACAAAACCTCCGGAAGTTTAGAATCAAGAAAGTATCAAGAGTCCTTTTCTTACACTTGTTTTTGCTGGAGAAAATTTGTCGAGTTATATCAGCAAAACAGAATAGAGGATTTCGAGTTTTTTGTTGATCAGGCGACACCCGGATTTGAACTGGGGAATAAGGGATTTGCAGTCCCCCGCCTTACCGCTCGGCCATGTCGCCAAAAGAAAAGGCTCCAAACAAAAAAATGAGAGTACCCCCCCCTTTTTTTATTATTGTACTTTCCGTGTTGAATTCCTTTTTTTCGTTAATCCCTTGCCTAAAAGAAATTCCTCTTATTTTTAGATTGGATCCGTACCTTCGATTGGTTATAGTATCTCAAGACACACAATATCTAAAAACTTTCCCTTTCTTTTTTCTTTTCTATTGAAAAAGAAAATGTGGATTCTCAGTTACAAAAGTAAAAATTCAGGACAAATTGGAACCTTTAACTATTGACTGCAAATTTATGGACGATTCTTCTTCACTTGTCTTTCTCTAATGATATAAGAAAATCAAAATGGATACATAACTAATCCGTATTGATTTTTTTTTTCAATAAAAAAAACTTTCTTAATTTCAATTATAATATAACAGCAATTATGAGTATATGTAAACCCCAGAACATAAGTTGTTACACAGCTATAGTTATCTAATGGGGTATTTTATCTAGATATGATGTCCATAGGGAATCAGCAAGAAATTATCGTGTTTCAATTTTTCATTGAATAGATTAAAGAAAAAATAGAATTTGTGATAGAGCACGCCATGTGTTGTCTCCACTAGAGAGCTATAATGGAATAAAAAGAAAAGGGGAGAAAGACATATCATATATATATACTCTATCTGCACATGTTTAATAAATACAAGCCCTCTTTTCGTACGCACTTCAATCATATTCTAAATATTCTACTAAAAAGTTAAAAAGTGGGTAAAAACATCTCTCTTCTCTGCGAATCATTTTTTGAACAATAGAATCTATGAAAAATTTAAGTGCTAGAAAAATCAACTCTCTCTATATATTTTATGATTATTTTGTCTTTATCTCAACGAACAGATCCAATCAGGAATTCATTTCATTTTTCTGGTATTCAATCGGATTGGAATATGTAATATCATAATAATGGTAGAAATTGAATTATTTTTTTTTTGATATTCTATACAAAACTCCATAAGGCTAAATGGCATTTATCAATTCTTTTCCGTTTGTATCTGTTTGTTATAAATATAAATTAAAATTTGAGTATAATCTTTCTTCTTCAGTTCATACGCATTTCATATTTCATACATTCCATATATATTATATGGTATATGGAGTTGGATAAAATTTCATGTGATTCAGTAAACAGAATAGAAATTCAATTCCATCATTATTAGATCGATTCATATGATTCGATGAAGAATGAGAAAAGAATGAGATTTTTTTGATAAATGGGAAATTCAAAATGCTCGGGGATGAAAATGGGGAAATGTCTACAATACCTGGGTTGAATCAGATACAATTTGAAGGATTTTATGGGTTCATGGATCGGGGCTTAACAGAAGAACTTTATAAGTTTCCAAAAATTGAAGATACAGATCAAGAAATTGAATTTCAATTATTTGTGGAA
>NC_014676.2:2500-7500 GCF_000208745.1 Theobroma cacao | reverse complement strand
GGATTCAAAAAAGCATAGGCCTCCGGCAATTTTGCGAATAAAAAACTACTCGAAAAAAGGGCAGAATTAAAACAGATACAGATCAAATTAAAGATATTAAGCATAACAAAATTTTGTTCTTGGAGATAATTTTGATTGAGTTATTAATATGTTTTTGATATAAGGAAAAAAATGAAGAAAGTAAAACTAAGGCAGACTAAACAATACCTCTTTGAACTCACCCAATCAAAAAGCCTTCAATTCTTACAAGAGAATAGAAGAAATCATACTTTCATACAATATTTTAATTGAATTATATGTAATGATCAATAAAATCGGTTTAATTCTCTATCCATACGTGCCAAAATCCTAGCAAGAATCTAATCTATTCCATAGCTATTTGGAACTGGAATTGACGAACAAGGAATACCCATATTAGTGTTTAGTAGGGTCAAATAGAAATCTAAATGGGGCGTAGCCAAGTGGTAAGGCAACGGGTTTTGGTCCCGCTATTCGGAGGTTCGAATCCTTCCGTCCCAGAGCATACTCTTTTTATATATCAGAATAACGATATCTGAATCTAAATTGCTCTTTTTTTTTTTAACAACCTTCTTTCTAAGAGTCAAATATTGGAGAAAATGTGATTCTTGCTTTTGATTTTTAATGATTTATTAAGATTGGTACTCGAAGAACTGTGAGATTGGCGAATCTATTCTATCGAGTTATTTGAAGATGCAGGGCAGATTCAAAAAGATTAGTTTATTTGTTTTATTTATAATATTCGTGATATTATTATTATTACTGATATTATTAATTTCTTATTAATTAGAATAGAAAAGTTTAATTAGAATATAAAAATATAAAAGTATAAAAAAAGTATAAAAAAGAAAAATATATTGCATTCATACAATACAATATGGTTAATTTGAATTTTTATTGAGGCTTTTTCTTCCTAAATTATCTATTTATTTCATATAGAAGGAAGAAGTATAGATAGATTACTATGTACCGACTGAACCAATGACTATTCATGATTCCATAATTGAATCAATGTTCCAAACTATAGGAATGTTATGGTAAAACTTCGTTTGAAACGATGTGGTAGAAAGCAACGTGCGACTTGAAGGACATGATCGGCTGTGGATGTAAAAACCCACCACTTTCCATTATGTAGAAATGAAGGTGCTTTTGGCTCGACATCCTTTGTTCTGTTCTATTATAATCCGTCTTTTTGTTGGGTTGTAATGTAAATAAAATAGTACAGGATGGAGCTCGAAGAGAAACATCCATTTTTCAGGGGCAAGGATCTAGGGTTAGTTAATGGAAATCAATAAGTTGGAACAACTTCGTAAGTATATTTTTGATATAGAAATCGAAAGGCTCCGATTCAAACAATTTTCAAATCAAAAAGAAAAATTGTTGGATTGGAATTGGTAAAACTCTTTCTGTATCATGCGGGAATTAATCGTTCATATGATTCTTTGATAGAAAGAAATCACAAATAAAAAAAGAGAGAAAAAGGGGCATGTTGCTGCCATTTTTGAAATGATTAAATATCGCCGAAGTAATGTCTAAACCCAATGATCCAAGGGAAAGATAAAGGATCCTAGAACAAGGAAATACCGTTTTCAATTGTCTCAACAACTAGATTAAAATGAAGAATCGAAATAGATTCTAAACGAGACAAACAAAAAAGGGGTTAGAGACCACTCAATAAAAGAATGCCTAAGGTTTTTTTGAGCATTTTGAGAGTTATTTGACTTGAGTTATGAGAGTACGAATGCTTTTTTCTTCTTTTTTTTTTTTTCGAAAAAAGAAGGGTTTAAATGTCTAATTGATTTGATGGGTTTATGGATCTTTTTGACATTCTAATTCCATACTTCCATACATAGACATAACTTCTAATCATTTTTTTCTCGAGCCGTACGAGGAGAAAACTTCTTATACGTTTCTAGGGGGGGTATTCTTTAACTACATCTATCCCAATGAGCCGTTTATCGAATCGTTGCAATTGATGTTCGATCCCGAAGAGAGGGAAGAGATCTTCGAAAAGTGGGTTTTTATGATCCGATAAATAATCAAACCTATTTAAATGTTCCCGCTATTCTCTATTTCCTTGAAAAAGGAGCTCAACCCACAGGAACTGTTCATGATATTTTAAAGAAGGCGGGGGTTTTTACGGAACTTAGTCTTAATCAAACAAAATTCAATTAACGAAATACAAAAAGAGGGTGTGGATGACTCATATCTAGCTTTGTATAAATTTTTCTTTCTTATTTCCTCCCCTCTTTTGTTCTATTCATACTTATTTTATTTATTATTCTTATTTATTATTGCTACTATAGAATACCGTGTTCTATAACGACAAAACCAGATTTTATTGAGCTAATTTTATTGATAGAAAATATAGAGAAAAAAGATCAATTGAATAAATGAAGTAATTGCGTTTAAAAAAACATAAAATAAGATAAAAAAAAAAAACAGATAAAATAACATATGATAAAATAACATATAAAAATAGAAAATATTAATAATAAAAAAATGGACTTAATTCTTTTTTTTCATTGTATTTTTTTATAGTCTTTTTTATATTCTTTATTCTTTTTTCAACATTTATATTCAAAATTTACAATTATATTGACAACAGTGTATCGAACAAATATAATTCGATCGTAGATAAATAGATCTATTTATCCCCGCCCATAAGCTTGTTGACTTCACTTCATTCAATTCAAATGATGGGTTATTTCTTTGAATTTGTTGTGATACAAGACGATTTTTTTTGGACTGAAACAAAAAAAAAATGGATAACAATGGATAAGACAGGAGTCGGTCTACAACTTTTCACTTATTCTATTTCTATGTTTTTCTCTGAGAATTTCGTGTATTTTTATCTAATCTGAACATTGAATGTTCAGAATCGATTTTAATATTTTATTAAAATTTTTGCGAATTTCATGTTTTGATTGCATCGTGCAATTCCATTTTTTTTATTCCGATTGTATCTACACATTCTAATTTTTTTGGGGGGGGTTGCTAACTCAACGGTAGAGTACTCGGCTTTTAAGTGCGGCTAGCATCTTTTACACATTTGTATGAAGAAAGGGATTCGTTCATACCATCGGTAGAGTTTGTAAGACCACGACTGATCCTGAAAGGAGTGGATGGAAAAAAGAGCATGTCGTATCAATGGAGAATTCTAAGAATCCATTTTTTTTCCGGATCAGTCCAAAAAAAATCGTCTTTGAGTTTTTGGTGCGGAACAAAAAAATTAATTGAATTCAAAGTTGGGTCGAGTGAATAAATGGATAGAGCTCTACGGCCCCAATTATAGGGAAACAAAAAGTAACGAGCTTCTGTTCTCAATTTGAATGATTACCCGATCTAATTAAACGTTAAAAAGAAATTAGTGCCTAATGTAGTAAAGGTTTTTCTCATGAGTAAATTATCAATTTTTTTATGAGTCCTAATTATTAGTTATTCCCTATTAATTATGGGTTAGACATGAATGTGTAGAAGAAGCAGTATATTGATAAAAAAAATATTTTTTTTTTTTCCAAAATCAAAAGAGCGATTGGGTTGAAAAAATAAAGGATTTCTAACCATCTTCTTAGCCTATAACGAACATAAATCAATTAGATGGCAAAAGATAGGATAGAGAATCCATTGATGAATCTACCTGTCTCCGAGGTATCTATTCTTTTCTTACCATAATACCTTGTTTTGACTGTATCGCACTATGTATCATTTGATAACCGAATAGATCCCCTATCTTTTCTTTGGTTCAAATGGAATTTGAAATGAAGGAATCTCAAGTATATTTAGAACTAAATAGATCTCGCCAACATGATTTCCTATACCCACTTATTTTTCGGGAGTATATTTATGCACTTGCTTATGATCATGGTTTAAATAAATCGATGATTTTGTTGGAAAATGAGGATTATGGTAATAAATTCAGTTCACTAATTGTGAAACGTTTAATTATTCGAATGGATCAACAGAATCATTTGATTATTTCTGCTAATGATTCCAACCAAAATCCATTTTTTGGGCACAACAATAATTTGTATTCTCAAATGATATCGGCGGGATTTGCAGTCATTGTGGAAATTACATTTTCCTTACGATTAGTATCTTACTCACAAGGGAAAGAAGTAGCAAAATCTCATAATTTACAATCAATTCATTCAATATTTCCTTTTTTAGAGGACAAATTCTCACATTTAAATTATGTGTTAGATGTACTAATACCTCACCCCATCCATCTAGAAATCTTGGTTCAAGCTCTTCGCTACTGGGTAAAAGATGCTTCTTCTTTGCATTTATTACGGTTCTCTCTCTACGAGTATTGTAATTTGAAGAGTTTTTTTACTCCAAAGAAATATATTTCTATTTTTAATCCAAGATTATTCTTGTTCCTATATAATTCTCATGTATGTGAATACGAATCCATTTTCCTTTTTCTCCGTAACCAATCTTCTCATTTACGATCAACATCTTCTGGAGTCTTTCTTGAACGAATTTTTTTCTATGGAAAAATAGAGCATCTTGTAGAAGTCTTTTCTAATGATTTTCAGAACAACCTCTGGGTGTTCAAAGATCCTTTCATACATTTTATTAGATATCAAGGAAAAGCAATTCTAGCCTCAAAAGATACGTCTCTTCTGATGAATAGGTGGAAATATTACTTTGTCGATTTATGGCAATATTATTTTTACGTGTGGTCTCAATCAGGAAGAGTCCGTATAAATCAATTATCTAAATATTCTCTCGACTTTCTGGGCTATCTTTCAAGTGTGCGATTAAATCCTTCAGTGGTACGGAGTCAAATGCTAGAAAATTCATTTATAATAGATAATGCTATAAAGAAGCTGGATACAAGAATTCCAATTATTTCTCTGATTGGATCATTGTCTAAAGCGAAATTTTGTAACACATTGGGGCATCCCATTAGTAAGCCGACGTGGTCCGATTCCTCAGATTCTGATATTATTGACCGATTTGTGCGTATATGCAGA
>NW_017235137.1:0-1004 GCF_000208745.1 Theobroma cacao | reverse complement strand
GTTTAAATGAAAAGATTTTATAAATTATCTTGAAACGAAATAATGATTTTGAAAATAGAGTAATTGGAGACCACCGGTATGTTGCAAATTTATGATTGGAAATTAATGACTTATGTTATATTGTTATTGTGTTAGCATGATTGGCTGGGCTGTGTTTTATTAATTGTATGAATTGTTTTATTTTACCCTTGCAGACTAGGTAGTAATATATTAGCCCTGTCATGCTGTCAAAATTTTATTGTATGGTGGGTTTAGCTTACTGTAGTAGGCGAGTTTTCGTGGACTAGCCTATTAGAGGGAATGGTAAACCCCGTTATATTTTACCTCAGTTGGAGAGGCGAGTAGGGTAACTCTCGAGGTATGATTTTAGAGTTCACTTCACGCCAAACCACCACGTGAAGGTGAGCTCGGCCAACGCTAAGGAACAACTATATTTTCAAAATGAAAACATGTTTTATGCATACATGACTTTCTAATAACCTTGGCGGACTTAGTTGAGATAGCCCTTGGCCAAGGTATTTTAGATAATTGAGTATGAAAATAAGTTTTGGCATGAGTCAAGCTTTTTAAGAAATTCATAAGCCATACTGATTACTTGATTTAAATAAATTGATTTCATTTGGTTGAAATAAGTTGAAAGATGATAAATTATAGTTTGATGAAATGTTTTAATAGTCTCCTTTTACTCGCCTTTAGATATTTTGAATGATGTTTGTTTACTCACTGGGATTTTATAATCTCACCACCCTCCTTTCCACCCATTCAGGCATCAGGATAGTCGGTAAATAGCTCATTTCATTGAGGACTACAATTGGATTGGCATCCTCAAAATATGTAGGTTCAATTCTTTTGACACTTTTAGTCATTTGTGGGCCCACGTGTTACTGCAAATTTAATTTTATACTTTGGTTATCTATAGTACAATATATATGAATTTATTTTGCTTTTTCATTTTAAAAATTATTTACGCAGTGTTCTAAAAATATTGTTTTATGAAAAAATTG
>NW_017235136.1:0-1011 GCF_000208745.1 Theobroma cacao | reverse complement strand
TAACTTTAAATCCAAGAACTTTAAAAATCAAAAACTTCTTTCAAAACCATAAGCTTTTAAACCGAAAGCTCTGATACCAACCGAATTGTCACGACCCGAAACTTCCCTCGGGCCTATGACAATCACCGCGACGTCTCGATTGCCACTCATTGCTCGAAATGTCAATCGAAACCCCGTAAGGCTTACATATCAGTTTCTTGCCTTTTCTATGAGCAATCATTTTTAAACATTCCGGTTTAAACAATTACCAGTCGTTTCCAGCTCAAGTAAATCAAAAGACAAAAATATAGCATTTTTATATAAAATAATATTTATAGAAACACGTGTAAGTAAAATAAATTCATACATACAAAAATTTACAAAGTTATAATGTACAATAATAATTACAATGACAAGTGGCCCCTAAATACACCAAGTGTTGGTGATAGTAACCTATTATTTGTGAGACAGAGGGGTCAATTGGAATCCTCGACAAAATCAGGTATCTACAAGCTACCACAGGCCTGAAATATTTGGAAAGGAGGTGGGTGAGATTTTTCAATCCCAATGAGTAAACAGACATTATCATAAATATCTAAAGGCGAGTAAAATGGAGGCAAGTTTAAACAACAAATCACAAACCATTTCATAAGGTTTTCAATTTATTTCTTAAACCATAAAATATTTGTAATTTACCCAAAACAGTTGTTAAGGCTTCTGACTTTTATTAAAAACAAGGCTCAAGCCAAAACTAATCCTCGGGGATACCTTGGACGAGGCATCTAACCGAGTCCGCCAAGGTTGTTAAGATATTTACATGTTAAACACATTTTAGTTTTGAAAACAAGCCGTTCCTTGGGGTTGGTCTAGTTACACATTCACATGGGGGTTTGACGTCAAGTGAGCTCTAACACTACCTCGGGAGTTACCCTCCTCGCCTTTACATCCGGAGTAACTATATAACCGGGTTTACCGTGCCCCTCTAATAGGCAGTCCACGGAAACCCGCCACTGCAGTGACTAAACCCACCAA
>NW_017235135.1:0-1012 GCF_000208745.1 Theobroma cacao | reverse complement strand
ATTATTTTAGCCTTTAAAAAGGTCAAAATTTTCAGAATTCTCATCTTCTTCAAGCCGTCCAAACCAGGAGAGAAAAGGGGGAAAAGAAATAAGAACCCTAGCTGAAAAATTTGGGGAAAATCAAGAGAAATCAAGAAATTAAGCATTAAAAAGGTAAATTTCATTGATTTTCCTTGTGATTTTCACTACCCATGCATTTTTTCTCATTTCCATGCAAAATTAGAAAGTGGGTATGGACACCCATGCTGGACAAACCTCCATGGATGAGTTTTGAGCTTGAGTTTTGGTTGATTTTAATTGAATTAAGTGATTTTAGTTAGGTTATATTAAAATATAGCAAAAATAAGCTAGAGAAATAATTTTCTTCCATTGAAACCCATTATGCCGAATTTTCTAGGAGAATATTGGCTGCTGATCTTGATGTTTATTTGAGGAATTATGATGAATAATGATGAATTATGAGCCTAGAAAAATAATGAGAATTTTCGGAACAAAAATACGAATTTTTACCCATTAGGGGTATTTTCATAATTTGCTATCGAGACTGATAATTTGCACCACACTGAGGGACATTAAGTCAATTTGGGTGCAATTGAGGTATAGAAACTGAAAAAAATTAATTTGGAGTTTAAACGGATGCGTATATCGATTTATCAGGTAAAAGACCGAAATAGGCTAACACCGCGTTTAGGTAAAATTTAGACATTTTTGCATTCCATATCATGCATTAGTAGTCTAAATTAGTTTAATTTCAATTTAGTACCAATGTGGTGAATTTCTCGATTTTATACTGTGTCAAGGTAGTGAGTCCTCCGATAAAGGCAAGGGAATTACACTCCAGGATCAGTAATCTGAGTGTTTCGAAAATCCCCACTCTAGACACTGTGAGTAACCTTACCATCATTTTAATTATCTAAAGTATGTTTTTATTCAGTTTTGGTGAATTTTATGAAAATGAGTTCAAATGGTAAATTTTTATGTTTATAAACAAAATGAGTTTAAATAGAAAATA
>NW_017235134.1:0-1015 GCF_000208745.1 Theobroma cacao | reverse complement strand
GGAGAGCCTTCCAATAAAGGCAAGGAAGTCATACCCGACGAAGAGTGATTGGGACACCTAAAAAGCATTTAGTTTGTACAAACGGTGAGTAAACCTATTATTATTGTAAATTATCTAGAGTTTATTTTTAAATGATCTTTATGTATTTTATGAAATGAAAATGAGATTAAAACAGAATTTTTGATGTTTTAGAAATAAATGTGACAAATAAAAATATATTGTGTTGATTATGAAATTGAGTAATTGGAGGCTGTCAATTATTTTGAAATATATATATTTTATTATGAATGGCTTATGATATATGAATATATGTGGCTATATTTTATAATTGCATTGGGAATAAATGTAAGTTGTTTTTACTATGCAGGCTAGGTAAATAAATAAAAGCCACGTTATACTGTCAAAATTTTATTAAAATTGGTGGGTTAGTCACTACAGTGACGGGTTTTCGTGGACTGCCTATTAGAGGGGCACGGTAAACCCCGGTTATATAATTACTTTGATTATAAAGGCGAGAAGGGTAACTCTCGGGGTAGTATTAGAGCTCACTTCACGTCAAACCCCCACGTGAATGTGTAACTCGGCCAACGCCAAGGAACAGCTTGTTTTAAAAATAAAAATGTGTTTCACATGTAAATATCTTAACAACCTTGGTGGACTCGGTTAGATGCCTCGGCCAAGGTATCCCCGAGGATTAGTTTTGGCTTGAGCCCTGTTTTTAATAAAAGTCAGAAGCCTTAACAACTGTTTTGGTAAATTACAAATATTTTATGGTTTATGAAATAAATTGAAAACCTAATGAAATGGTTTGTGATATGTTGTTTAAACTTGCCTCCATTTTACTCACCTTTAGATATTTATGATAATGTCTGTTTACTCATTGGGATTGAAAAATCTCACCCACCTCCTTTCCAAATATTTCAGGCCTGTGGTAGCTTGTAGATACTCGATTTTGTCGAGGATTCCAGGTGACCCCTCTATCTCACAGACTGTAGGTTACTAGCAGCAACACTGT
>NW_017235133.1:0-1017 GCF_000208745.1 Theobroma cacao | reverse complement strand
CACTAAGCACTAACATAGCTTAAAATCAAATTTATCTAGCACTTTTTCTCTCTAAACCCATATGACCAGAATTGAAATCATCCTCAAATCACATGATTCAACCATGAAAAATGATGGGAAATGCATGGGAAAGGTAAAGCACAAGACAAATTTAAGAAATGTTACCTTTTTTTTCACTTGATTTTTGAATTTCCACCTATTTTCCCTTTAAATTTCTTAGCTAGGGTTTTATTTTCTCCTTTCTCTCTCTTGTTTCTTGCTTGGCCGAATGTTGAAGAAGAAGAATGGGTGGGCTGATTTTTTTATGCCTTTTTATTGTTTAATGAATAATATTATTTTATTCATATTTTGAATATTTTATTAATTCATTTTTTTTTCTAGCCATCCACTTGTCCTACTTTTTCCACCATGCATTCCCTTTGACTTATCCAAGTCTTAAGTGAAATTTACAGATTTTTCCAAAGTTTTGGTGGAGCAAATTTTTCAAAATTACACTTTTACCCCCGAACTTTTCAAAAATTACATTTTTACTCCAAAAATTAAAAATTTGTCATAATGCATAATTTTCACTCCTCATACTCATTTCACACTCTAAATAATTAAATTTGATCAAAATCCTTTTAAAAATTAAATTTTCGATTTCGGATGGCAAAATTACTATTTTACCCTTTTACTTCAAATTATACCGAAATTAAAATTTTTCACTTCTAAACTTCAAATCTTACTCCAATAAGTCAAATGGGGCCAAAAATCTTTTCTAAGAATTCTCATTTTGTCCCCAAGTGGCAAATGACCATTTTGCCCCTAACCGGTCAATTTTTCGAATTGACTCCAAATCGGACCTCAAACTCCGAATTACCATATTAAACCATTCTGGGACTTTAAAATTCTTAATTTCATCATGAATTCTCTATTTGATCTAGTTCGAGGTTTAACTCAACTTTGTTGTACCTCTAGGTACAATACCGACTTTTGTAAATTTTTCGAGACTCTCTTAGCATGCAAACATGCTATCCA
>NW_017235132.1:0-1044 GCF_000208745.1 Theobroma cacao | reverse complement strand
TAACTAGCATTTTCGAACCATAAGCACAAAATCAAGCTTCAAACTACAAAATTAACAAAACCTAAATATCAACCCCAAAAACCCAAAGAGAATAACATAAAAAATCTAAAGAAAAATCCATCAAAAATCAAAGAGCAAAAAATATAAAGAAAAATAGAGTTAATATGAAAGGTTGTTTCAGATTTTTCAGAGAATAGAGAGAGCAAAACAACGAAGGAAAGAGGGAAAGAATGGAAAAACGAGAATATTTCTAAATAAAAAATAAAATAATAATTGAATAAATTTAATAATTACTTACCAAAGTACACTATTGGGGCATCCAAGATTATTTTTCACAAAGTAAAATATTTCTAAGCAATTAGAAAAGCATAGGATTATAAAGTAGTGATTAAAATTGAAAATAATTTACAAAATTTCATCATTAAAATTAATAAATTTTAATAAGTGTAATTAATATTCATTTTATTTTAATAAGTATATAAAATAAATTACGTAGTTGATGAATAATGACTTTTATAATTTATTACATCTTTTCAATTTTAATTTTATTTCATTATTTGAATGATCAAAATTAAGTTATAAAAAAATTAAATCTTTTTAAAAATTAAAAATTATTTAAAATAAAAAGTTTTCTCTAACAACAAGGCACAAGAAATTTTTTTTAAAACGTCGGTATTTTAAAATAATTATCTTTATGTTATTAGTACTACTATTATTTATAGTAATTTCAAATTTAAGATTACTCCTTTTATTATTATTACTATAATTTATAATATTATTCAAACATATTGAAAGACTTTTTGTACATTTTGTACCAAACTATTTCTTTACGTATATAAAATATTGATCAGCGGGATGAAGCTAAAGATGTATAAATGATATTCAGTTTTATTTTTATTTTTCTTATCATATGTTATATACTTTTGTTTCACTTGTTGTTACAATATGTAATTGTTTACAATTCTTAATATCAAATGTTGATACAATTTCACAAAATTCGCATCAATCAAACATTTAAAAAAATCATGATATTATTATACTAAA
>NW_017235131.1:0-1050 GCF_000208745.1 Theobroma cacao | reverse complement strand
GGCACCTAATAAAGTTCAAAAGGTGCAAAGGCACCTAACAAGGTTCAAAAATGTGAAAACCCCAACTCACATAGGAAATTAAACAAAGGACTAGAAAAGTAATAGCTAAACTTAAGACATTTTAACATAAAATTAAACTCAAACAACTTGAATTAAATTGACTCAACATGATTTAAACTAAATTAAGAAAAGTGAATAAAACTACCTAAATCTGAACCTAAAACTCAAGAACTTAACTATTTTAGTACCCAAAATTTAACAAAATAACTTTATGTAATAAAGTATCAAACCTTGGGGCTTTTGAGTCCTTCTCTATTCTCTTAATCGAGATTAGATAAGCAAAGGAAAGGAAAAGAGATCCTAATAAAAAAAATGCATTCTAGTTTGTCTCCAAATTTTCTGTCTTATTGCAACATCATATACGTAAGTATGTTAAATTCCATCTGAAACAAGTCAACATTGCTTGAATTATATCTGCTAGTTTGGAGTAGTCATGATGGTGGGGTTTTTGTTGTCTTCACTACTCAGCTTTTTTTCAATGTTAAAGCTTTCATAGTGAAATCATGGCTTAGCAAATAATAATAATAATTTTTTCAAGTGGCAAATTCATAGGAATTGATTTTCTTTTTCAAAAGTTGTTAGTGAATTGACTATAGTATTTCTTAACAATAGTTTTGGTCAGAGACTATCAAGTATTGAGTATATATAAATATATCTCTACTTGCTTTATTCTCTTATATTTGTTTGAACGATTTTTTTTTACTTAACCATGGGTGACTTTCTTTAGCTTTACCATATCGAGAAAAATTACAAGTATTTTAACTTAACTATTTCTATATCTATAGTCGTTGTCAAATTTGTTTTTCAATTTAGTTAATAATTATATGTGTGTGTGTATGTGTCACAGCCCAAATCCCGGGCCATGATCGGTACATGGACCCAGTAGACGTGGCCCACTGGGCCCAACCAAGCATTTCTAGGCACACTTGTTCATTAAACCATCTTTCCCTCATTTACCTTTAAAGTTCTTAATTCATAGTTTTCAAAAAT
>NW_017235130.1:0-1056 GCF_000208745.1 Theobroma cacao | reverse complement strand
TTGAATGTTTGCTTCATGAAACATGAAGCGAAAGCTGTCCATTGACAAGGAAAGTGCATTTACAGTCATTCATACCTTCGAAGGCATTATTACTCGTTTTAAGTGGTTTGATAGTTTATAAATTATTTTAAATTTAAATTTGTTTTCATTTTTTGTTAAAACACATCATAATTGGATGTTTGCATTGAGAAAAGTGTAATAAAAGCCACCCATTGAAAAGAAAAGTCTATTTATAGTCACTCATGCCTTTGAATGCCTTGTCACTCATTTTAAGTGATTTTATAACTTTATAAAATGATTTTAAATTGCATTAATTTTCATTTTTGGTTGAAACATATCACAATTGGCTATTTGCAATGAGAAAGATGAAGCGCAAACCATCCATTAAAAAGAAAAGTCCATTTATAGTCACTCATGCCTTCTGAAGCCTAGTTACTTGTTTTAAGTTATTTTAAAACTTTATAAATCATTTTGAATTGAATTTTTTTATATTTATGATTAAAACGTATTATAATTGAATGTTCTATCTGAAAACGTACAACGAAAGCTACCCATTGACAAGAGAAGTCCATTTATAATCGCTCATACCTTCGAATGCCTTCTCACTCATTTTGAGTGGTTTTACAACTTTATAAATCTTTTCAAACTGAATGTTTTTTCATTTTTTGGTTAAAACAGCTCATCATTGGATGTTCGCATCAAGAAACATAAAAGGAAAGTCATCCATTGATAAGAAAAGTCTATTTATAGTCACTCATACCTTCGAAGGCCTCGTTACTTACTTTAAATGGTTTTATAACTTTAGAAATGATTTTAATTGAATTTCTTTTGTTTCTGGTTAAAGCATATCATAATTGAATGTTCACTTCAAGAAATGTGAAGCGAAAGCCATCCATTGATAAGAAAAGTACATTCATAGTCACTCATGCCTTCGAAGGCATTATTACTCGCTTTAAGTGGTTTAATAGTCTTATAAATTATTTCAAATCGAATTTGTTTTTCATTTATTGTTAAAATACATCATAATTGGATGTTTGCATTAGGAAACATGTAATG
>NW_017235129.1:0-1059 GCF_000208745.1 Theobroma cacao | reverse complement strand
AACTAAAACTCTCCCATCTCATTTCTCTTGTCCGGCTAAGGCAAGAACAAAAGCGAAAAAGCATAGAACAAACCCTAGAGAAGAAAATCAAGAGAAAATTCATTAGATTTCAAGGTATTAAGCAAGTAAAGGTAAAATTTCTTAATTCTAGCTTGTGATCTACCTTTCTTATGCATTCTTTTTCAATTACCATGGTTAAAATTCAAGATCTCATGAAGGATTCATGGCTGACCGAATTTAGGGACAGAAGATTTAATGTGAAGCCCAACCTTATAAAATACTTTCCATGTCATTCATATGACTGACAATATGCTTGCATACTTGGAAAGCCCCGAAAGAAAAATCGTTAAAAGACGACAATGTACCAAATGGTACAATTAAGTTAATTTAAGCCTCGAACTAGATCAAATAGAGAATTTAAAATGAAATTAAGAATATTAAAGTCCCAGAATGGTTTAATATGATGATTTGGAGTTCGAGGATCAATTTGGAGTCAAACCGGAATTTTTACTGTCCATGGGCAAAATGGTCATTTGCCACCCAAGGACACAATGGGAATTTTTAAAAAAGAATTTTTTTTGGCCCCATTTGACTTATTGGAGTATGATTTGAGTATTGGAGTATAATTTGAGGGTTTGGCAGTGAAAAAGTTTAATTTCGGTGATTTTTAGAGTGTAGGGGTGAAATCGTAATTTTGCCACTCGCAGACAAAATTTGAGATTTTGAGAGAATTTAGATCAAATTTGACAAATTGGAGAATGGTATGAGTATAAGGGATGAAAAATATGTCTATGGGCAATTTTCAGTTTTTAGGGCAAAAATGTAATTTTTAACTTTTACGGGGGCAAAAGTGTAAATTTCAAAATTACTCCACCAAGACTTTGGATAAGTCTGAGAATTTTATCTAAGCTATGGATATGTGGGACAAGTGTATGGTGAAAATGTGGAAACAAATGGATGGCCGGAATTTAAGGAATTAATAAAACATTAAAAAATGAATAAAATAATATTATATTATTTTAGCCATTAAAAAGGTAAAAATTTCAGAATTCTCATCTT
>NW_017235128.1:0-1062 GCF_000208745.1 Theobroma cacao | reverse complement strand
TTTTATAATCTTATTATTGATTTTATGTTGAATTTTTTTACTTTTTTGATTAAAACAGATTGAAATTGAATGTTTACCTTGGAAAACGTGAAGCAAAAGCCATCCATTGACAAGAAAGGTCTATTTATAATCACTCATGCTTTCGACAGCTTTATTACTTTTTTTAAACGATTTTATAATCTCATTATTGATTTTAAGTTGAATTTTCTTACATTTTTAATTGAAACAGATTCAATTTGAATGTTAACCTTAGGAAACATGGATCGAAAGCCATCCATTAGGAAGAAAAGTCCATTTATAGTCACTCATGCCTTTGAAACCCTTATTACTCGCTTTAAATGATTTTATAATCTCATTACTGATTTTAAGTTGAATTTTTTTTACATTTTTCATAAAACTAGCCTATAATTGAATGTTTATCTCGAGAAACGTGAAGCGAAAACCATCCATTGACAAGAAAAGTCTATTTATAGTCACTCATGCCTTTGAAAGCCTTATTACTCGCTTTAAATGGTTTTATAATCTCATTATTAATTTTGAGGTGAATTTTTTTACATTTTTAGTTCAGAAAGGTTAGAAATAAATGTTTACCTCGAGAAACATGAAGCCAAAGCCATTTATTGACAAGAAAAAGTCTATTTATAGTCATTCATGCCTTCAAAAGGCTTATTACTCATTTTAAACGATTTTATGATCTCATTATTGGTTTTATGTTGAATTTGTTTGCATTTCTGGTTAAAACAGATTGTAATTAAATGTTTACTTTTGGAAACTTGAAGCAAAAGACATCAATTGACAAGAAAGTTTCATATATGGTCACTCGTGTCTTATCACTTGTGTTAAATTGTTTTATAATATCATTACTGATTTTAAGTTTAATTTTTTTACATTTCTCATAAAACAGATTATAATTGAATTAGTACCTCAAGAAACATGAAGCAAAAGCCATCCATTGACAAAAAAAGTCCATTTATAGTCACCAATGCTTTTGAAAGCCTTATTACTCGCTTTAAATGGTTTTATAATCTCATTATTGATTTTAAGTTGAATTTTTTACATTTT
>NW_017235127.1:0-1062 GCF_000208745.1 Theobroma cacao | reverse complement strand
TTGTTAAGGCTTATGTCTTTTATTAAAACAAGGCTCAAGCCAAAACTAATCCTCGGGGATACCTTGGCCGAGGCATCTAACCGAGTCTGCCAAGGGTGTTAAAATATTCACACGTGAAACACATTTTTATTTTTAAAAACCAGCCGTTCCTTGGCGTTGGCCGAGTTACAGATTCACGTAGGGGTTCGACGTGAAGTGAGCTCTAATACTACCCCAGGAGTTACCCTCATCGCCTCTACAACCGGAGTAACTATATAACTGGGTTTACCGTGCCCTTCTAATAGGCAGTCCACGAAAACCCGTCACTGTAGTGACTAACCCACCAATTTTAATAAAATTTCGACAGTATAACGTGGCTTTTATTTATTTATCCAGCCTGCATAGTAAAACAACTTACATAAATTTCCCAATGCATTCACAAAATATAGCCACATATACTCATTTCTCATAAGCCATTCCTAGGAAAATATATATTTTTCAAGTCAATTTGTAGCCTCCAATTACTCAATTTCATAATCAATATAATATATTTTTATTTGTCATATTTATTCCTAAAACATCAAAAATCCCGTTTTAATCTCGTTCTCATTTCATAAAATACATAAAGGGCATTTAAAATAAACTCTAGATAATTTACAATAATAATAAGTTTACTCACCGTTTGTACAAACTAAAAGCTTTCTAAGTGCCCCGATCACTACTTGTCAGGTACGACTTCTTTGCCTTTTCCGGAAGGCTCTCCTCCTAGACACATTACAAAAATTTACACAATTCATCACATTGATGCTAAATCACTATATAATTAACTTAAATCCTATACTAATGCATGGTATGAAATGCAATAGCCTAAAATGGCTTAAATGCGGTATTAACCTATTTTTGGCACTTTGCCCGATAAATTGCTAACATGCTCCATTTTAGCTCTAAATCATCCCATTCTCTCTCCAACATTTCTAACCATTAAATGTCAGCCAATAACCTTCTAAAAACAACAAAATCAGCTCACTCCCTTCCTTGGAAAATTCGGCCAAAAATGGGACATTAAGTCGGTTAATTTTCTAC
>NW_017235126.1:0-1068 GCF_000208745.1 Theobroma cacao | reverse complement strand
TTCGAAAGCCTTATTACTAACTTTAAATGGTTCTAGAATCTCATAATTGATTTTAAGTGGAATTTTTTACCTTTTTGGTTAAAACGGATCATAATTAGTGGATATTTTTTGCATTTTTGGTTAACACAAATTGCAATTGAATGTTTCCCTTAGGAAACGTGAAGCGAAAGCCATCCATTGACAAGAAAAGTCATTTATAGTCTCCCACGCATTCAAAAGCCTTATTACTTGCTTTAAATGGTTTTGTAATCTCATAATTGATTTTAAGTTGATCTTTTTTACGTTTTTGGTTAAAAGAGATCATAATTGAATATTTGCCTTGAGAAATGTGAAATGAAAGCCATTCATTGAGAAAAAAACTTCATTTATAGTCATTCATGCCTTCGAAAGCCTTATTACTCACTTTAAATGGTTTTATAATCTCATAATTGATTTTAAGTTGATTTTTTTACCTTTTTGCTTCAAATAGATCATAATTGAATATTTACTTCAAGAAACATGAAGCAAAAGCCATCTATTGGTAAGAAAAGTCCATTTATAGTTACTCATGCCTTCAAAATCCTTATTACTAGCTTTCAATGGTTTTATACAGTCATAATTGATTCTAAGTTGAATTTTTTTACCTTTTTGGTTAAAACAGGTCATAATTGAATATTTGCTTTGAAAAATGTGAAGCAAAAGCCATTCGTTGGTAATAAAAGTCTGTTTATACTCACTCATGCCTTCGAAAGCTTTTTTACTCACTCGAAATGGTTTTATAACCTCATAATTGATTTTAAGATAAATTCTTTGACCGTTTTGGTTGAAACAGATTATAAGTGAATATTTGCCTCAGGAAATGTGAAGCGAAAGCCATCCATTGGAAAGAAAAGTTCATTTATAGTCACTCATGCCTTCGAAAGTCTTATTACTCGCTTTAAATAGTTTTATAATCTCATAATTGATTTTAAGTTGAATTTTCTTACCGTTTTGATTAAAACAGATCACAATTTAATATTTGCCTCAGGAATCGTGAAGCGAAGGCCACTCATTGAGAAGAAAAGTGCGTTTATAGTCACTCATGCCTTC
>NW_017235125.1:0-1075 GCF_000208745.1 Theobroma cacao | reverse complement strand
TATATTAGCTAATTACAATTAAAATGCAAATAAAGTAATATATATATATTATATGATTTATATATCTTATCATGGTATTTTATAAAATATAAAATTTTACATAGTTATTTTTTTCAAATTTGGAATAATATAACATTACCCTAATTTGGTATTATTAATCAATATTGTATGATTCATTAAAGTTAAAAAAATTATACAAAATTACTCAAAGGAAAACATATTTAAACTTTAAAAAATTTTTGCTTCAATAACTATGTATTTGCTTTTAGTAATATCTAATATTTAAAAATAATTAATAAAATTTATAAAAATTTTAAATTTTATAATTGGAAAAATTATGATCATTTCCAATGGAATTTTCCGTTGGAAAGTTTAAAAAGTCATAAATACTTTGATGCATTAAAAAGTTACTTTTCAACGGATTTTCAGCGAAAAATTTCGTTGGAAAGTTACTTTTTTCAATACATCATTGACTCTTTATATTTTTCAATGGATTTCCAACGGAATTTTTCGTTGGAAAAGTTAAAGATTACATAGGAAAAGTTTAGGGTTCCAATGAAAAATTCCATTGAAAATCCGTTGAAAATAATAAACAGTAAAACGTGTGTTTTGAAAATGAAATTTCCAATGGAATTTTTTGTTGGAAATTCCGTTGGAAAATTTATAGATTACACCTAGTTAGTTTGATGAGTTTACGGTTTTAATGAAAAATTCCGTTTCTGTTGGAAATATTAAACAGTACATAGTGTTTTGAAAACTGTCAAGATTACACCCATTTTTTTTTTTAAGTTTAAAGTTCCAACAGATTTCTAACGAAAAATTTCGTTGAAAATATTAAACAGTAATATGTGTGTGTTGTACAAGTTAAATTTCCAACAAAATTTTTAACAAAAATCCGTTGGAAATGCGTTGTAAATCCATTAGAAATTTCCAACAGAATTTTTTCCGTTGGAAATACAATGATTTTTTGTAGTGCCCTATCTATGTCTTCCACATCTACTTTCCATTCCATCCATTATGAAATTTTGGTAGTACATATATATATATATATATATATATATATATATATATATAT
>NW_017235124.1:0-1077 GCF_000208745.1 Theobroma cacao | reverse complement strand
TAAATGGATGGCTAGAATTTAAGGAATTAATAAAACAAAAAAAATGAATAAAATAATATTATATTATTTTAGCTTTTAAAAATGTCAAAATTCCAGAATTCTCATCTTCTTCAGCTGTCCAAACCAGGAGAGAAAAAGGGGGAAAAGAAATAAGAACCCTAGCTAACAAAATTTTGGCAAAATCAAGAGAAATCAAGAAATCAAGCATTAAAAACGTAAATTTCATTGATTTTCCTTGTAATTTTCACTACCCATGCATTTTTCTCATTTCCATGCAAAATTAGAAAGTGGGTATGGACACCCATGCTGGCCAAACCTCCATGGATGAGTTTTGAGCTTGAGTTTTGGTTGATTTTAATTGAATTAACTGATTTTAGTTAGGTTATATTGAAATATAGCAAGAATAAGCTAGAGAAATAATTTTCTCCCATTGAAACCCATTATGCTGAATTTTCTAGGGGAATATTGCCTACTGATCTTGATGTTTATTTGAGGAATTAGGATGAATAATGATGAATTGTGAGCCTAGAAAAATAATGGGAATTTTCGGAGCAAAAATATGAATTTTTACCCACTAAGGTTATTTTCGTAATTTGCTACCAAGATTGATAATTTGCACCACACTGAGGGACATTAAGTCAATTTGAGTGCAATTGAGGTATAGAAACTGAAAAAAATTAATTTGGAGTTTAAACGGACGCGTATATCGATTTATCGGGTATAAGACCGAAATAGGCTAACATCTCGTTTAGGCAAAATTTAGACATTTTGCATTTCATATCATGCATTAGTAGTATAAATTAGTTTATTTTGGTTTAGTACCAAAGTAGTAAACCTCTTAATTCTACAATTTGTCAAGGTGGTGAATCCTCTAGCAATGGCAAAGAAATCGCACTCGAGGAGTAATAGTTGGAGTACCCGAATTTAGTTTTCAGAAACTGTGAGTGAACTTATTATCGTCTTAATTATCTAGAGTAGTTTTATACAATTATGTGATTTTATGAAAAATGGATTTAAATGGTAAATTGCTATGTTTTAAGAGAAATTGTGATTTATTAAACTAATTTTATAAATTTT
>NW_017235123.1:0-1081 GCF_000208745.1 Theobroma cacao | reverse complement strand
ATCTACAAACTGTCCTGAGTCTGAAAAATGTATAGGAAAAAGGGGTGAGATTTTATAATTTCAGTGAGTAAATATATACCATCTAAAGTATCTAAAGCCGAGTAAATGGAGACAATTAAAATAAGTCATCATACTGTAATTTCATTACCTTTCAGTTCATTTCAACCAAATAAAATCAATCCATATAAATCGAGTAATCAACTTGGCTTATGAATTTCTTAAAACTTTGGCTCGTGCTAAAACTCATACTCGGTGATACCTTGCGCAATGCATCCAACCGAGTCTGCCAAGGCTATTAAAATTTCATATACACTTAAAATATATTTTTAGTTTGAGAAAAATACAGCCGTTCCTTGGCGTTGGCTGAGTTCCCCTTCACGTGGTGGTTTAGCGTGAAGTGAACCCTAAGCTTTACCCCAGGAGATACCCTACGCGCCTCCTTTCGGGGTAATAATATAATGGAGTTTACCGTGCCCCTCTAATAGGCTGGTCCACGGAACCCCCTCTGCAGTAAATAATTAATATATACTCCACCAATTCAATAAAATTCATTCTAGCATGGCATGACAATTTATCACAATCTAGCCTCTCAAGGCTGAATACACAATATAAATAATTCTGACACCAAAATCAGTTTAGCCATTCATGCTCATATATTGTCATAAGCCATTCAATTTAAAACCATAAATTTACAACACAAGCAGGCAGTCTCCAATTACTCTATTTCCAAAACCAATATTCGATTTTCCAGAAAATTTATAAAATCACAATTTCTCTTAAAACATAGCAATTTACCATTTAAACCCATTTTCTATAATATCACACAATTGTATAAAACTACTATAGATAATTAAGACGATAATAAGTTTACTCATAGTATTAGGAGTAGAAATACTCCTATCTTCCGCCTTCGGGTGCAATCTTATACCCGAAACAATTGACTCACCACCTATCCATAATCCATGACACAAATTTCAGTAAATTGTGTCAATTTATCATAAATTATTTCAGGCTCTTATCCATGCGTATGCACTAGATATGATTTGAAATGTTTAAACAATCGCTTAATTGCGGTGTCCAA
>NW_017235122.1:0-1081 GCF_000208745.1 Theobroma cacao | reverse complement strand
ATATTGAGTTATCATAGATGTAAATTCAATTCTAGAAAATGGTATGGAAGAGGAATTGTTGCTGGAATAATTTGATTTTAGACTATGTTAGTGTTTAGGGATAGTTAAGCATGGTTATGAACAAAACACAAAAGAAATATTCAATTTCTCTAGGGTTCCTTGTTGGCCGAACCATGAGGGCTGAATATCAATGGGGCATTGTTTTTATTTCAAGGAAAATGGCATGGAAAATGATGAATTAAGGTGAAACGGTTATGTAGAAAAAAATTCGATGCTAGTGCACCAAATGACCAAATTTTTCTATAAGGAACCGTGAGGGTTCTAATGTTGAATTTGGATTTATTTAAATGTATGTGGTAAATTAAGGTATTAGAGGAGAAATGAATTAATTTGGAGGTGATTTGGACACAATAGTCGATTAATCGGGTGATCGGTCGAATTTAATCGATACAGTGATTAAACGGTAATCGGATGTATTTTTGCATTTACATATCAAGCATTAGTAATTTAAATTAATTTATATCAATTTAGGAACAATATAGTAAATTCCTCGACTTTGTTATTTGTCAAGGTGGTGAGACGTCCGGAATAGGCAAAGGAATTGCGCTTGAGGACTATTAGTCTGAGTTCACTCGGAATCCGAATTTTTGACACTTGTGAGTGGACTACCTATCAAAATTGTTTTGGGAATATGACTGTTTTGAACAAAGTGTTTGAATGATTTTATGCAATTTTTCATGAAAATGAATGCCTTGGGAACAAGCTTTTGAGAAAAGGTTTATGTTATGAAATGTGGTTATTATGGATTTCTATGTGGCTGCATTATGTTGATATACATATATGCTTGAATATAATGTTGTGTAATTATGTTGACTCGGCTATGTGCGAGTAGGGAGTGCGCATAAGCCGAGGATGACCCGGTTATGTGCGAGTAGGGAGTGCGCATAACCCGGTGATGACTCAGCCATGTGCGAGTAGGGAGTGCGCATGAGCTGGTGATGATGATGATGAGCTGGTGATGATGATGATGGGTTGGTGAGATGATGATGATGGGTATATACGTATATATATATACATATGT
>NW_017235121.1:0-1099 GCF_000208745.1 Theobroma cacao | reverse complement strand
TAGGGTATCTACAAGCTACCACAGACCTGAAATGTTTGGAAATGAGGTGGGTGAGATTTTGCAATCCCAATGAGTAAACAGATATTATCATAAATATCTAAAGGTGAGTAACATGGAGGCAAGTTTAAACAAAAAATTACAAACCATTTCATAAGGTTTTCAATTTATTCCTTCAACCATAAAATATTTGTAATTTACCAAAATAGTTGTTAAGGCTTATGACTTTTATTAAAACAAGGCTCAAGCCAAAACTAATCCTCGGGGATACCTTGGCCGAGGCATTTAACCGAGTCCACCAAGGTAGTTATGATATTTACATATAAAACATATTTTTATTTTTAAAACAAGTCGTTCCTTGGCGTTGGCCGAGTTACAAATTCACGTGGGGGTTCGACGTGAAGTAAGCTCTAATACTACCCTGGGAGTTACCCTCCTCGCCTCTACAACCGGAGTAATTATGTAATCGGGTTTACCGTACCCCTCTAATAGGTAGTCCACGGAAACCCGTCAGTGTAGTGACTAAACCCACTAATTTTAATAAAATTTCGAAACGTGGCTTTTTTCTATTTACCCAGCCTGCATAGTAAAAACAACTTACGTAAATTCCCAACGCAATTTATCAAATATAGCCACATGTACTCATATTTCATAAGCCATTCATAGGAAAATATATATTTCAAAATAATTGGCAGCCTCCAATTACTCAATTTCATAATCAACACAATATATTTTTATTTGTCACATTTATTTCTAAAACATCAAAAATCTCGTTTTAATCTCATTTTCATTTCATAAAATACATAAAGAGCATTTAAAAATAAACTCTAGATAATTTACAATAATAATAGGTTTACTCACCGTTTGTACAAATTAACTGATTTTTAGGTGCCCAGATCACTGTTCGTCGGGTACGACTTCCTTGCTTTACCGGAAGGCTCTCCTCCTAAACACATTGCAAAATTTACCCAATTCACCACATTGATGTTAAATGTCTATATAATTGACTTAAATCCTATACTAATGCATGGTATGAAATGCAATAGCCTAAAATGGCTTAAACGCGGTATTAACCTATTTTTGGCACTTTACCCGTTAAATT
>NW_017235120.1:0-1125 GCF_000208745.1 Theobroma cacao | reverse complement strand
TGTGTGCCTTGGCGGTCTCAGACCTTAGGGTTTGTTCTTCCTTGGTTTCTCTTCTCTTCTGATTTGGCTGATCACTATGGGAGAAATGGGCTGATTTTTTACCTTTTATAAAGAAATAATAAAATACTAAAAGCATGACACATGGCATTTCCTTATTGGTTCAAATTTTAAATATTTGACTTTTAATTCTTTAATTCTCCACCACACATTTCTCATGTTTATCCATTTCCATAATGAATAAAATCCATTGGTCTTGACAAGTGTTGGGGGTAAAAATTTACCGATTTGCCCCCTGGGTGGCAAAATTACCATTTCGCCCCTATACTCCAAATTATATCGAAAATTAAAATTTTTCACTTCTAAACCTCAAATCATACTCCAATACTCAAATCATACTCTAATAAGTCAAATGGGGCAAAAAAAATATTTTCTAAAATTCTCATTTTATCTCTAGGTGGCAAATGACCATTTTGCCCCTGGATAGTGAAAATTTCGGTTTGACTCCAAACTGATCCTCAAACTCCGAATTACCATTTTGAGTCATTCCTGAACTGTGAAACTCTTAATTTCACCTTAAAATCTCTATTTTAATTAGTTCGAGGTATAAATCGACTTACTTGTACTTCTAAGCACAATACTGACTTTTAAATATTATTCTGGGGTTGTTCAAATATACAATCACTCTATCAGTCTCATGTGTAACATGGTAGATAATTTAGGGCTGGGCTTGACAAATTTGCACCATAATGAGGGATTTTTTGATAATTGCACTTAGAATAGATTTTTAGTGAAGTGTGTGGAATTTTGGGGAGTACTAGAAGTGTAATAAATTAATTGGAATCGAATTGGACGTTTAGACCGATTAATAGTGTATAGTGTGCGATAGGTCGAACACCTCCCATTTTATTGCATGCATTCATATAGAATATAGAATAGTTTTGTGACAATTTAGCATAAGTATATTAAATTTCATGTTGCACATTATGTATAGGTGGTGAGCCCTCGGATAAAGGCAAAGGTATTGCACCCGAGGATCAAGACTAGGAGTGTTGTAAATTCCTGTCAAAGTGAGTAACCACTGTTCATCTTATCTATCTAAAGTATTTTTTACAATCGTTTTTATGA
>NW_017235119.1:0-1125 GCF_000208745.1 Theobroma cacao | reverse complement strand
AGGATGACCTTAAACATGCTTAGAATGAACCTAAAAATCCTTCAAAAAGCCTTAAAAATCCTTAAAAATAGTAATAAATAATTTTAAAACATAAGAATCTCTTAAAAACATCAAAAAATTTTCTATTTCATGAAAAATCTCTTAAAAATCTTAAATATGCTTCAAAGGATTTTAAAAATGGTTAAAAATCGATGAAAAAAAATCCTTTAAAATGCTTCAAAAGACTTCAAAAATATTTAAAAAATACTTTAAAAAACCTTAAAAGTCCTTAAAATTTCTTGAAAATTCCTTGAAAATCTTTTGAAATTCATAAAAAAAACCTAAATCCTTAAAAAGACCCAAAAAATCCTTGAAGAAGCCTTAAAAAATCTTTAAAATGTCGTAATAAATAATTAAAAATTAAATATATCTTAAAAACATAAAAAATCCCTCAAAATCCTTGAAAAATATCTAAAAAACCTTTAATATCCTTAAAAAGGCCTTAAAAATGCCTAAAAATACATTAAAAACACCTTAAAAATCCTTAAAAAGACTTTAAAAATCTTTTAAAATGACTTTAAAAACTTTTAAAATTCGTAAAATCCTTTGAAAATCCTTGAAAATATCTTAAAAATCCTTTAAAATCCATGAAAAAAACTTTAAAATGCTTAGAAAAATATGAAGCATGCTTAGAATGACCTGAAAAATCCTTGAAAAAGCCTTAAAAAATTCTTAAAATTCGTAATAAATACTTAAAAAATTAAAATCCCTTAAAAACATAAAAAATCCTTCAAATTCCTTCAAAATTCTCTACAAAACGATAAATATCCTTAAAAGGATATTAAAAATGCTTAAAAATCTATGAAAAAAAAACGTTAAAATTCGTAAAAAGACTTTAAAACTCTTTTAAAAATGACTTGAAAAACCTTAAAAATCCATAAAATCTCTTGAAAATCCTTGACAATACATTAAAAATCCTTTGAAATCTATGAAAAAAACTTTAAAATGCTTAGAATGACCCTAAAAATCAACGAAAAAAATTAAAAAATCCTTTGAAAATCCTTGACAATACCTTAAAAATCCTTTGAAATCTATGAAAAAACCTAAAAAATGCTTAAAATGGCCTTAAACATCCTTAAATAGGTT
>NW_017235118.1:0-1139 GCF_000208745.1 Theobroma cacao | reverse complement strand
CCTACTATCTGTGTGGTAGAGATGTCAACTGGAATCCTCGACAAAATAGGGTATCTACAAGCTACCACAGACCTGAAATGTTTGGAAAGGAGGTGGGTGAGATTTTGCAATCCCAATGAGTAAACAGACATTATCATAAATATCTAAAGGCGAGTAACAGGAAGGCAAGTTTAAACAACAAATCACAAACCATTTCACAATGTTTTCAATTTATTTCTTAAACCATAAAATATTTGTAATTTACCAAAACAGTTGTTAAGGCTTATGTCTTTTACAAAAGAAAACAAGGCTCAAACCAAAACTAATCCTCGGAGATACCTTGGCTGAGGCATCTAACCGAGTCCGCCAAGGTTGTTATAACATTTACATGTGAAACACATTTTTATTTTTAAAACAAGTCGTTCCTTGGCATTGGCTGAGTTACACATTCACGTGGGGGTTCGACGTGAAGTGAGCTCTAATACTACCTCGGGAGTTACCCTCCTCGCCTCTACAACTGGAGTAACTATATAACCGGGTTTACCATGCCCCTCTAATAGGCAGTCCATGAAAACCCGTCACTGCAGTGGCTAACCCACCAATTTTAATAAAATTTCGACAGTATAACATGACTTTTATTTATTTATCCAGCCTGCATAGTAAAAACAACTTACATAAATTTCCCAATGCACTTACAAAATATAGCTACATATACTTATATGTCATAAGCCATTCATAGGAAAATATATAATTTTCAAGACAGTTAACAGCCTCTAATTACTCAATTTCGAAATGAACACAATATATTTTTTTTGTCACATTTATTTCTAAAACATCAAAAATCCTGTTTTAATCTCATTTTCGTTTCATAAAATACATAAAGAGCATTTTTAAAATAACTCTAGATAATTCGCAATAATAATAGGTTTATTCACCGTTTGTACAAACTAATTGCTTTTTAGGTGCCCCGATAACTACTCGTCGGGTACGATTTCCTTGCCTTTACCGGAAGGCTCTCCTCCTAGACACATTGCAAAAATTTACTCAATTCATCACATTAATGCTAAATCACTATATATTTGACTTAAATCCTATACTAATGCATGGTATGAAATGAAATAGCCAAAAATGGCTTAAACGAGGTATTAACCTATTTTTGG
>NW_017235117.1:0-1151 GCF_000208745.1 Theobroma cacao | reverse complement strand
CCATTCCATTGGTCCATGTGTCATACTTACCCATTAAGCAATCTCTCTCCACCACTTAAATTTTCTCAATTATCCATGATAATATTGGGTAAAATTCATGTGTTGGATAAGTGTTGGGTGTGTAAAATTACAACTTTGCCCTTGGGGTGACAAAATGACTATTTTTCCCTTATGCTCGAAAAAATGTCGAAATTAAAATTCTTCACTTCTCAAACTCAAATTATACTCCAAATGATCAATCTTAGTCAAAAATTTCATCCAACACTCACATTCTAACCTCGGGTGGTAAAATGACCATTTTGCCCCTAGGTCATAAAAATTCTAATTTTACTCCAAATTGATCCTCGAACTCCGAATCACCATTTTAAGTCATTCTGGGGTTTTTAAATTATCAATTTCATCTTAAAATCTCTATTTGGACTAGTTCAAGGCTTAATTCAACTTAATTGTACCATTTGGTACATTGCCGTCTTTTAATGATTTTCGAGGTACCCAAGTAAGCAAACATGCATTCTTATGTAAGAATGGCATAATAAACATATTGTAGAGCTGGGCTTGACATTCACTTTCATGTCCAACCTTAAAAACCTTTGCCTAAAATTGCTATAAAAGTGCCTAGCACACCTTCTTTAAGTTGCATAAGGCATTATCTCTATTATTATATCATATAGGCCCTGCCATATAAGAATAAGTAACAATAAATAAGTAATTGAAATTAATTAATTAAATGTAAAATAGTATAGTGTTGAGGGTTTACCTTTTGCCCATCATTCATCACTACCAATGGTTTGTTGAAGTCCTAAATGGCAGTATTAACCAAGTTCAAAAACCAAGACCATGAGTTACCATTCTCCAGCTCCACCACAACAATAGCAATAGGAAACATACCACAATTCCTGAAATACCCCATACTTTGATATGGTGATAAATAAAGTTGATCAAATGTAAATTGAGGTCAATTAAAATGTTTAAAAGTGATAAGAGACGAAAGAAATAGTTTAGGATAAAATATTTCGCAAGTGAGAAAATAATAATAAAATAATAATAATTTTATCGGAGGAGAATTTGTGAGATAAAAGGCGATTCAGAAGTCAAGTGAGGCATGATAAGGTATTTCAGGTACCAAGGAGACAAGAAAAAATTTTTAGAAT
>NW_017235116.1:0-1167 GCF_000208745.1 Theobroma cacao | reverse complement strand
AACAAGGAGAATTAAAGAAATTTTAACTTACCTAGCTTGTTTCCTTGATTTCTTCACTTTTTCTTTGAATTTCCACCTAGGTTTTCTTGTTTTTCCCTTTGCTCTTTCTTTTTTCTTGTTGCTGGTTGTCTAGGCCGAATATGGTGAGAGAATTGGGGATTTAATGGGCTGATTTCTATAGAAAATAATAAAATTATCAAGCATGCCACATGACACATGCTTATTGGCCCAATTTTTAACTTTTTGATTTTTTCTTCTTAATTTTCTACCACAATTATTCTGGTATTTATCCAATCGTACCACATTTAAAATCTCTTGGTCTTGACAAGTGCTGGGGCGAAAAATTTACCGATTTGCCCCTGGAGTGAAAAAATTACGATTTTACCCCTATACTCCGAAATGTACCGAAATCACATTATTTCTACTTTTCAACCTCAAATAACAATAATATTGATCAATATTCACCAAATGGGGCAAAAAAATCATTTTTTAAAAATTTTCGTTTAGTCCTTTAGCGACAAAATTACCATTTTGCCCTTGTACTCCAAAAATACCGAGAATCATAATTTTTCACTACTAAACATCATTTTATACTCCAATAATCATAATTATATTTCATATAATTATTCTTGGTCAAATGTGATCAAATCTTGGCTAGAAATCTTCATTCAATCATCAAATGGTAAAATGACCGTTTTGTCCCTAATCGGTTAATTTTCCTGATGGACTCCAAACTGGACTTTGAACTCTGAATCACTATTCTAAGCCATTCTGTGGGTTTCAAAATTTTCAATTTCCTCTTAGAATTTCTATTTGGACTAGTTCAAGGCTCGATTTAATTTAGTTGTACCACTCGGCACAATACCATATTTTAATCGAGCTTTACAAGGTCTCACACGTGAGAGGGAAAAGAACAAGAAGAAGAAGCTGCTAGAAATCCTAAGAAGTTGCTAGAAGGAGAGGATATTTATGGCCCAAGCTTATCCACTCCCTTGAAAATTACTAAAATGCCCCTCCACAAATTAGCTTAATCCTTGAAATCCCACACTTTTTCTTCAATTTTCCCACCTAGGGTTTATGTTCTTTCCTTTCGTCTTCATTTCATGCTTTGGCCAGCCATATGGGTGAGACTAAGAGAGTTTTAAATAGATTTTACAAGGAAATTCT
>NW_017235115.1:0-1167 GCF_000208745.1 Theobroma cacao | reverse complement strand
TAGAACTTCTCTTGAGTATTTCCTTAGGGATATCTATCTTAAACTTATGTCTCACAACATGTGATCACTTAACCCGTAACTTAGCCATTTATGTGGCATTCTCTTCGGGGCCCACCCATGTGGCCTCCCCATCCGAGGCCCACTCCAAGGTATTGTTATATCTATATCGATCCCCTTGGCTTCCCGACCCTACAAGACCGCATACACCAAGTATCGAACCCCAAACCTTTTACTTCCCCCGAAGGGAACGCCTTTAACCATTTCAACTTTAACTCATTCATATCGATACCTTTCAAAACCTTAAAACTCAAATTACCAAAACTTAGAATCAAGTTCAATGACCTTAGGTCAACTCGTGAATTCAACTTCACATCTGTCTCATTTTATTCATGCGTTCTAGACATGAAGTGTTCTTAGCACCGTAGTACGGTGGCTATTGGAGTTTACTTGATCAATGTTATTCATCTATATTTAAGGTTACTACACTAATCATTCTCAACTGTTTGGTTTCCCTTCAAGCTTACATCACAATTTCCATAACCATTTATATCATCTTGTGCTTATCACATATAATAAGTAAAATAGATACTTTCAAATTCATCTCATCCTATTCAATCTAACCTGACTTAACCTAACTCGAGGCCACGCAGTGTCAGTGTGGATTTCTTAAAACAACTTTAAAATCGAAAACTTTAAAATCCAAAGCTTTAAAATCAAAATCTCTGATCTTTAAACCATGCTCTGATACCAATCTAATTGTCACGACCCGGAACTCCCATCGGGCCCGTGACAATCGTCGCGACATCCCGATAAGCACTCATTACCCCGAATGTCGATCGAAATCCTGCAAGACTTAGCATCAACTTTCGCATCTCCCCGGTGAGCGACAGTTATTAAATCTCGCATTTCAAGAAATCATAAGTTGTTTCCAACTCAAAACAATAAAATATTATTTTCTAGCTCACAGGGGCATTTTCGTCATTTTTTTTAAAATTTTGAAATTCGTAAAAATGTAATAAGTAAGTGGAAACACATATTTCATGATTTAAATTAAATTTTGAAGTCTAAAACATTCGTTTAAAGTAAAATTATAGCTATTTGAATATAATAAAAATATTAAATAAAATATTCTATTTTCTTAAAACACAATATTTTCAAAATTTTCCT
>NW_017235114.1:0-1195 GCF_000208745.1 Theobroma cacao | reverse complement strand
ATAAATAAAATAATAATATTTTCACATATTAATAATTAAATTATAAATAACATATTAATATTTAAATTATCAATTATTAATATTTTAAATATATTATTAATATTTTAAATTTCTCAACCTAAACACTAATAGTTAAATAAATAAAATGCGCTATATCTCTTAGATTTATCTTGAATATTTTTTCTTTTTAATTAAAATGATTTATCCTCCAATCCGACTCATGTTTCTGTTCTCTGTTAATGAATGATTGTTCAGTTGTTGCTCATAAATTGCCTCCTATTGGCCATTGTTCTTGCAAGAGTTGAAGTTCTTGTGACAATAAACTAAGCTTTTTTCCTCTATGTACAATCAGAACTATAAATTATATTGCACCACCATACCCTATTCAAGATCATCATCTTGAATAATTGAAATTGTTAATTAATTGATCAATCAACATTAGCATATATTAAGATACAAAAAATCAAATGTTTTCAAAAAGAATTATTTAAATAAAAAAAATTTGCTTAATAAGAGATGAGAAAATTTTTAAAAAATAATTTTTTAAATAATTATTTTAAAATTATTATTATAACTATTGTTTATAATATTTTTAAATTTAAAATTATTTCTTTTTAATTATTTTTATTTTTATTTATAATATTATATAATTTTAAATTATTTTTAATAAAAAATTTAACACTCACGCGAAATGGGGTACCACTTTAATAATAATAATAATAAAGCACTTTCAAAAGCATCTTTTGGAAAAGCATGTTAGAAGCCAAATGACTCTTTGAAAAAGCCACTGGACTCTCCGAGCGACAAGACTAAAATTGAAAAAGCATCTTTAAAGATTGTAAGGGATTTTCGTCAAAATTCAAAAAGATAGTAGAAACTTTCGAAATTTTAATGAAACTTTGTAACAATTTTCAATATTGTTTGTTAAAGGCATCTTCAACAATATTGTTTATGAATTTCTTTATAAAAGATTTTTTGAAATAAAAGTTGCAAATTTTCATATTCTCTTTCTTTGGAGTTTCAATATTTCTGTTTCAAATTTGTTTTCAAGACTTCAAATTTTCAATATTGTTTTCAAGATTAGTTTTCCCAAATTAACTTTCTATCTACCCTTCTATATAAGCATTTTGTTTGCAAGATTTATACTTCGTAGATCCTAGGTGACAATTCTATAACATACATAAAAAGAAGCCCC
>NW_017235113.1:0-1200 GCF_000208745.1 Theobroma cacao | reverse complement strand
TGACATATATTTATAGGGTCAGGTTTTACAAATAATAGGTTTACTCACCGTTTGTACAAACTAAAAGCTTTCTAGGTGCCCCGATAACTACTCGTCGGATACGATTTCCTTGCCTTTATCGAAAGGCTCTCCTCTTAGACACATTGCAAAAATTTACTCAATTCATCACATTAATGCTAAATCACTATATATTTGACTTAAATCCTATACTAACGCATGGTTGAAATGCAATAGCCAAAAATGGCTTAAACGCGGTATTAACCTATTTTTCACACTTTACCCGATAAATTGCTAACGCACTCCATTTTAGCTCTAAATTGTCCCATTCTCTCTCCAACATTTCTAACCACTAAATATCAGCCAATAACCTTCTAAAATCACAAAAATCAGTTCACTTTCCTCCTTGGAAAATTCGGCCAAAAATGAGACATTAACTCGATAAATTTTTTACTTTGTTTTTCTATCACATTTAACCATTTTTCATCATTTTCTCTTCATTTCTCTTAGAAGAAAAATAAGATCATCATCATTGTACATCATTGAACATTCAGCCAAGGGTGGGTATTGTGAAAATTTCATGCTTTCTTGCCCAATTTAATTTCTAAACACATTTAACTAACTAAAACTATCAATTTAACTAAAAATCAAAACCTAAAAATTCCAAAATCTCTCCCCTAGAATTTCGTCCAGCCCTTGATGTCACTTTTAGATCTCTCTCCTCAAGCATGCTAAATGGAAACAAAGGCATAGGAAAGGTAGAAATCAAGCTAAAGTCGAAAAATCTTACAAGTTAGACGCGTAAACGGGCGAAAAACGCGAATTCCCCTTTGAATTTTCTTGTTTCTCTTTGGTTTTTCTTTTTTTCTTCCTTTCCTATCTATTTTCTCTCTTGTTCTCCCTTATGGCCGGCCAGCACTTAAAATGGGTTTAAAGGGGCTGACTTTTCATTGAAATAATATTAAATTATTAAAAAGTGCCATGTGTCACATTCCCATTGGCCCATTTTTAAAATTTCATCCATTTGTTTCCAAAATTTCACCATACACTTGTCCCACATATCCATAGCTTAGATAAAATTCTCAGACTTATCCAAAGTCTCGGTGGAGTAATTTTTTAAATTTATAGTTTTACTCCCGTAAAAGTCAAAAATTACATTTTTACCCCAAAAACTGAAAAATTACCCATAGACATATTTTTCAT
>NW_017235112.1:0-1201 GCF_000208745.1 Theobroma cacao | reverse complement strand
AATCAGAAACATCTAGCACTGGTGATGGGACAGGAGGTGGGGATGGTGGTACTTAAGGAGCAGCTAGAGGAACTGTAGGAAGAGCTTGACCAGCCTGAGCCTGGCCAGCAATAGCAGTAAAAAAGGCTGCTAATGCCTGAATTGCCTTAAGAGGCATAGCAAGAATACTAGTAAGTGGCAGAGGAGGTGGAGGATGTGGAGGAGTCTCGGTCTGTTCAGCAGCAGGTGCTGCCCGAATAGTGGATGCAGTCGATTCCTCCTCTATTACACCTAACTGACGACGTTGGAAACGACCTCTTCCCATCCCAACTGATCTAGTGAGAGGTGGGTGTTCGCGTCGAGAAGACATAACAATCTATAAGAGGGAACAAAGTGAGTTTAGGCAACCTCAAGCTCTATATGCTTATGCATGTATTTTATTCAACCTAACCTAACTTAACTCGGGGCCACACTGACACTGTAAATTTTTAAACAGCTTTAAAATAACTTTAAACCCTAAAACTCTGATCTTTAAAACCAAAAGCTCTAATACCAACTTAATTGTCACGACCCAAAACTCCCATCGAGCCCGTGACAACCGTCGCGACGTCTCGATCGACATTCATTACCCGAAATGTCAACCGAAACCACGCAAGGCTTTAATATCAGCTTCTCATTTCCCCTGTGGGTAACTGTTTCCAAATACCACATTCTAAAAGATTTTAAACTATTTCCAACTTAAACAAATAAAATAATAATTTTCGTCTCACAGGGGTATTTTGGTCATTTATCCCAAAAATCTCAAAATCATCTAAAAATATACTATGTAAGTGGAAAACACATATTTCATAATCAAAAATAATTTTGGATGTCTAAAACATTCGTTTAAAATGGAATTATAATTGTTATAATAAAATAAAAATATTAAATAAAATATTTATTTTTCACATAAAACGATATTTTAAGAACACTGCATAAATAATTTTTATAGAATAAAAGAAAAATAAATTCTTACATACCGTAATACAGATAACCAAACTATAGAATTTAATTTACAGTGACATGTGGACCCACGAATGACGAAAAGTATCAAAAGAGATGAACCTACAGTCTTTGGATGTGGCAAGTTCAACTGTAATCCTCACCGATATCAGTTATCTACAATCTATTCTGAGCCTGAAATGGGTGAAAATGAGGGTGGTGAGATTATAAAATCCCAGTG
>NW_017235111.1:0-1201 GCF_000208745.1 Theobroma cacao | reverse complement strand
TTAAATCTAGGAATTTTAATCGGATTTGTTCTGATATGGGTCAAGCTTAGATCGAGTCTAGAAATTTCATTTTTGTTTAAATCAAACTTATTTTGAAATAAATCAAGCTTAGATCGATTTGATTAAATCAACTGGCTTCGAGATAAGCCGAATGTGGTGTCTACGTCTTTGTACTATTTTTGATTCTCAAGAATGTACAAAGAGGGGCAACTGTAGACACCTAAAAAATAAATGAAAAAATTAAATTATAATAAAATAAAATATAAAGTAAAATAAATTAAAAAAAAAAAGAGAAGGAATGGCTAGGCGTACGCCCAGCCATCCCTTCCCCCAACCACCCTGAATGATGGAGCTCTGGCTACCAACTCCTTGGTGCCAGAACCCTATTGCCGGGTTGTCCAAATTTTTGGACAACCAGGCTGTTAAAAATCGAACCTGCAAAACCAAAGGGAAGAATCAAGAAGAAACTTTTTCAAAAAAACCAAAAGACCTAAAATCTCTAGCAGCCAAAAACAACCACAATCAACAGCAACGAAAAATCCCAAACATGCAAAAAACAAAAAGAAACGAAAAGAGAGAAAGGAGTGAGTCTTGGGGGACTTTTTCGGGTCTAGGTTTCTAGGATTAAAACGGGATTTTTTGGGTTTATCGGTTGAAGCTCGGAAGGGAGTTTAGGCAGCTGCTGCCGGCAATAAAAGGGAAAAGCTTTGGGTGCTCCTTTGATTAGGGAAGGGTTGTTTTTTGAGGCTACCAGTTGGGGGTTAGAGAGAAGATAGAGAGACCGGCACCGGCGAAGAGAGGGAGATCTTAACCGCCGCCGGTGAAGTGAAAGGAAAAAGGAGGCCTTGTAGTGGCCTGCGGGTAGAGAGAAGGTGGAGAGGCCGACGACTAGAGAGAGAAAATGAAAGTTGAAAATGAAAAGAAAAGGCTAAAAAGGCGTTTTTATACCCAGGTGTAGGAGAGCAAAACGGTGCTGTTTTAGTGGAGTGGCAGAAGTTGGAAGGTCCAAGCCCAAACGGCGTCGTTTTGAGCGGCACTACAGGCACCAAACGGTGCGTTTTGAATTCTGCTTTGTGGACCTCAGGAAGCAGACCGGGTGTAACAGATTTGGGCTTCTGCGGGCCAACGGGTTGGGCTAATTCGAGCCCAGAAAGGTATAACCCATCTTCTTTGCTTTGGACTTGTCTCAATTAATTTTGGG
>NW_017235110.1:0-1221 GCF_000208745.1 Theobroma cacao | reverse complement strand
CTGTGTGGTGCAAATTATCAGTCTCGATAGCAAATTACAAAAATACCCCTAATGGGTAAAAATTCGTATTTTTGCTCCGAAAATTTCCATTATTTTTCTAGGCTCATAATTCATCATTTCTTAACCAATTCTCCTAGAATAAAAATCAAACTCATCCTCACTCATACATGGTAAATTCGGCCATTAATGGTTGTGGGAGAAAATAAATTATTTTCTCGTTGTTTTGTTTCTAAATATGCTAAACTAACTAAAAACACTAACATAACTTAAAATCAAATTAATCTAACAACTTTCTATCTTCTAACCCATTTTGATCAGCCAACAATTCATCATGAAAACATGTAATTTAAGCATGGAAAATATGGAGAAATGCTCAAGGAAAATAGATTTCAAGCTTAAGTTGAAAAATCTTACCTTTTTCACTTGTTTTTCTTGATTTTCCACACTTTTTCTCTTGAAATTCCTCACCTAGGGTTTCTTCTTCCTTTCTTTCCCTCTCTTCCTTGCTTGGCCGAATATTTGGAGAATAATAGGCTGATTTATGCTGATTTTTAAGTTAAATATTAAATTATCCTAAGCTTGACACATGGCATTTTCTTATTGGTCTATTTTTAAAATTTTAAAAATTTAAACATTTTATCTCCACCACATGATTAGTCAAGGGTCAAAGATGAAGATAAAGGAAGACCATGTGCTGGAAAAAATATCCTGATGGTGGAAAATTATAATTTTACCCCTGGGGTAGCAAAATTACCATTTTACCCTTTCACTCCAAATTATACTGAAATTAAAATTTTTCAATTCTAAACCTCAAATCATACTCCATTAAGTCAAATTATACTCTAATAAGTCAAATGGGATCAAAAAATCTTTTCTAAAATTTCCATTTTGTCCCCAGGTGGTAAATGATGTAAATGGGATTGATGTTAGAAACTTCAAAATATGGTGCCTTCGAAAGCAAGTATATTCTCATCTTTAAATTAGATTTAATTTATTTGTATTGAAAGTATATTTCGTAATAAAATGAAGTGTTGGGTTTAAGTAAGCATTCATTATCTAGTTATAAAGATACCATGATTCTATAGAGACATTAAAATGCATTTGTATGAAGAGTCATACATAGAAGACATGTATTTTAATTGAATCTAAAAATAGTTCACAGTTGAATAATAAATGTCACGACCCGGTACTCCCCTCGAGCCCGTGACAACCGCCGCGGTG
>NW_017235109.1:0-1257 GCF_000208745.1 Theobroma cacao | reverse complement strand
TCGACAGCTTTATTACTTGCTTTAAACGGTTTTATAATCTCATGATTGATTTTAAGTTGAATTTTTTTACATTTTTCGTTAAAACATATTGAAATTGCATGTTTACCTCGGGAAACATGGAGTGAAAGCCATCCATTACGAAGAAAACTCTATTTATAGTCACTCATGCCTTTGAAAGCCTTATTACTCGATTTAAATGGTTCTATAATCTCATTACTGATTTTAAGTTGAATTTTCTTACTTTTTTCATAAAAATAGCATAGAATTGAATGTTTACCTCGAGAAACATGAAGTAAAAGCTATCCATCGGCAAGAAAAGTCTATTTATAGTCACTCATGCCTTTGAAAGCCTTATTACTCACTTTAAATGGTTTTATAATCTCATTATTGATTTTGAGTTGAATATTTTTACATTTTTGGTTCAGAAAGGTTAGAAATAAATGTTTGCCTCGAGAAACATGAAGCAAAAGCCATCTATTAATAAGAAAAGTCCATTTATAGTCACTCATGACTTCAAAAGCCTGATCACTCGCTGTAAATGGTTTTATAATCTCATTATTGGTTTATGTTGAATTTTTTTACATTTTTTGTTAAAAACAAATTATAATTAAATGTTTGCCTTGGGAAACTTGAAGCAAAAGCCATCAATTGACAAGAAAGATTCATATATAGTCGCCCATGCCTTCGAGTGCCTTATTACTTGTGTTAAATTGTTTTATAATCTCATTACTGATTTTAAGTTGAATTGTTTTACCTTTTTCATAAAAATAGATTATAATTGAATGTTTACCTCAAGAAACGTTAAGCACAAGCCATCCATTGACAAGAAAAGTCCATTTATAGTCACTTATGCCTTTGAAAGCCTTATTACTCGCTTTAAATGATTTTATAATCTCATTATTGATTTTAAGTTGAATTTTTTTATGTTTTCGGTTAAGAAAGGTTATAAATAAATGTTTACCTCATGAAATGTGAAGCGAAAGCACTTTCATTGACAAGAAAGGTCCATTTATGACTCATGCCTTCGACAACTTTATTACTTGCTCTAAATGGTTTTATAATCTCATTCTTGATTTCAAGTTGAAGTTTTTTACATTTTTCGTTAAAACAGATTGAAATTGAATGTTTGCCTCGTGAAACATGAAGCGAAAGCCATCCATTAACAACAAAAGTCCATTTATAGTCACTCATGCCTTTGAAAGCCTTATTACTCGCTTTAAATGGTTTTATAATCTCATTATTGATTTTAAGTTGAAT
>NW_017235108.1:0-1275 GCF_000208745.1 Theobroma cacao | reverse complement strand
AAATGTTTGCCTCTAGAAACGTGAAGCGAAAGCTATCGATTGACAAGAAAAGTCCATTTATTGTTACTTATGCCTTCGAAAGTCTTATTACTCGCATTAAATGGTTTTATAATCTGATTATTGATTTTGAGTTGAATGTTTTTTCCACTTTTGGTTAAAACAGAATATAATTGAATGTTTACCTCAGAAAACGTGAAGTGAAAGCCATTGATTGATACAAAAATTCCGTTTATAGTCACTCATTCCTTCAGAAGTCTTATTACCTGCTTAAAATGGTTTTATAATCTCATAATTGATTTTAAGTTGAATTTTTTTACTTTTTTCGCTAAGAAAGGTTATAATTGAATGTTCACCTCGAGAAACGTGAAGGAAAAGCCATCCATAAACTAGAAAAGTCCATTTATAGTCGCTCATGCCTTCGAAAGGCTTATTACTCGTTTTAAATGGTTTTATAATCTCATTATGCATTCCAAGTTGAATTTTCTTATATTTTTATTTAAAACAGATTATAATTGAATGTTTACCTTAAGAAACGTGAAGCGAAAGCCATCGATTGACAAGAAAAGTCCATTTATAGTCACTCATGCCTTCGAAAGCCTTATTACTTGCATTAAATGGTTTCATTATCTCATTATTGATTTTAAGTTGAATTTTCTTACATTTTTGGTTAAAACAGATTATAATTGAATGTTTGCCTCAAGAAACGTGAAGCGAAAGCCATCCATTGGCAAGAAAAATCCATTTATAGTCACTCATGCCTTTGAAAGACTTATTACACGTTGTAAATGGTTTTATTACACGCTGTAAATGGTTTTATAATCTCATTATTGATTTTAAGTTGAATTTTCTTACATTTTTGGTTAAAACAAATTACCATTGAATGTTTACCTTGAGAAACGTGAGGCTAAAACCCTCCGTTGTTAGGAAAAGTCCATTTATGGTCACTCATACATTCAAAAGCATTATTACCTGTTTAAAATAGTTTTATAATCTCATAATTAATCTTGAGTTGAATTTTTTTACATTCTCGATTAAGAAAGGTTATAATTGAATGTTCGCCTCGAGAAACTTGACGAGAAAGCCATCCATTAACTAGAAAAGTTCATTTATAGTCGCTCATGCCTTCGAAAGGCTTATTACTCGCTTTAAATTGTTTTATAATCTCATTATTCATTTCAAGTTGAATTTTCTTACATTTTTAGTTAAAACAGATTATAATTGAATGTTTACCTTGAGAAACGTGAAGCCAAAGCCATCCATTGACAAAAAAAGTCC
>NW_017235107.1:0-1286 GCF_000208745.1 Theobroma cacao | reverse complement strand
TTAAAGGCATGAGCGACTATAAATGGACCTTTCTTGTCAATAGATGGCTTTCACTTCACAATTCCCAATGCGAACATTTAATTATGATCTGTTTTAACCAGAAATGTAAAAAAATTCAATTTAAAATCGTTTTTAAAGTTAAAAACAACTTAAAGTGAGCAACTAGACTTTCGAAGGCATAAGCGACTATAAATTAATTTTTCTTGTTAATGGATGGCTTTCACTTCATGTTTTCCAATGAAACATCCAATTATGATCTGTTTTAACCAAAAATGAAAAAAAATTCAATTCAAAATCATTTTATAAATTTATAAAACCACATAAAATGAGTGACAAGGCATTTGAAGGCATGAGTGACTATAAAAATACTTTTCTTGTCAATGGGTGGCTTTCGCTACATGTTTCCTGATGCAAACATCCAATTAGGATTTACTTTGACCAGAAATGAAAAAAATTTAGTTGAAAGTCATTTATAAAGTTATAAAACGATTTAAAGCAAGTACATGAGCGACTATAAATGGACTTTTCTTATCTATGGATAACTTTCGCTTCATATATACCAATGCAAACATTCAATTATGATCTATTTTAACTAGAAATGTAAAAAAAATTCAATATAACTTGATTTATAAAGTTATAAAACTACTTAAAATGAGTGACAAGGCATTCAAAGGCATAAGTGACTGTAAATAGACTTTTCTTGTGAATAGATAGCTTTTGCTTCACACTTCCGAAGCGAGTATTCAATTACGATATGTTTTAACTAGAAATAAAGAAAATAAATTTAAAATCATTTATAAAGTTGTAAAACTATTTAAAGTGTGTAATTAGGCCTTCGAAGGCATGAGTGGCTATAAATAGACTTTTCTTGCCAATGGATAGCTTTTGCTTCACGTTTCTCAATGCGAACATTCAATTATGATCTATTTTAACCAGAAATGAAAAAAATTAGTTCAAAATCATTTATAAAGTTATAAAACTATTTAAAGCGTGTAATAAGGCCTTTGAAGGCATGAGTGGCTATAAATAGACTTTTCTTATCAATGGATGGTTTTCGCTTCACATTTCCTAATGTGAACATTCAATTATGATCAGTCTTAACCAGAAATGTAAAAAAATTCAATTTAAAATCATTTATAAAGTTAGAAAACTACTTAAAGCGAGAAACTAGGTTTTCGTAGGCATGAGTGACTATAAATGGACTTTTCTTATCAATCAATGGTTTTTTCTTCACGTTTCCTATGCAAACATCCAGTTATGATCCGTTTTAAATAGAAATGAAAAAA
>NW_017235106.1:0-1290 GCF_000208745.1 Theobroma cacao | reverse complement strand
CATGTCATATCATGCATATATACCGAGCCTGAATTGATTTTATAATGGTCAAGCATTGATGTGGTGAATTATGTATTGTACATTGTGGATAGATGGTGAGCAAATTACACTGATAAAAGTACAAAAATTGTGCTTGAAGACTGAGATTGGGAGTACATTGACTCCTAGAACTGTGAGTGGACAACTTATCATCTTAAATATCTAGAGTTATTATACCTGTTTGATGCTTTTATTGAATGGTGAGCTTAAATTATAAAATATTATGTTTTCTAATTAAAATATTTTTTTAATAAAAATGAGATTTATATTGGTTTTGAAAACTAATATTGTTATGGGAAAATTGAGTATATGGAGACTGTGTTGAAATTTATGATTTTATATGTTATTGAAATTGGGGCTTATGACACTATGGTAGCATGATGGCTAAATTTTTGGGGTTGACATGAAATATATGAACAGTTTTGGATTGGTCTCGATAGACTGGATTAAATTTTATTCGCCATATTATGCTATTGAAAATTTTATGGGTCTAGTGGTATATTAAACGGTCATTGCAGTGGTGGGAGTTTTCGTGGACTGCCTATGAGAGGAGCACGGTAACTCAATTATATATTTACCTCACGGGGGAGATGTTGGGTGAAGTATCTCTTGAGGTATGATTTGAGTACACCTCACGTTCGGGCCACCACGTGAGAGTGAGACTCAGCCAACGCCAAGGAACAGCTGTGTGTTAGATGTGAAAACATGTTTATGGGTATGGATCATTGAATAGCCTTGGCGGTCTCAGTGGGATACCTTGACGAAGGTACCCGCGAGAATGATTCTGGCAGGGGCCAAGTTTAAGAAATTCATAAGCTGGGAAATTTTGATGAAAAGAAATTATTTGGTATAGATTGAAATGAATTTTGTGTTATGAACATTATTGAGATATAACGTTTTTATATTGTCTCCATTTACTCGGTTTTAAATGCTTTTGATGGTAATTGTTTACTCACTGGGATTATTTAATCTCACCCTTCTTCCTATCCATTTTACAGGCTCAGGACAGTTTGTTGATAGTTGATTAAGACGAGAATTAATCTCAGAGTTGCATCATAGGAAGTAAGGGTTCGTAGCTCTACACCTTCTTGGTTAGTTGAGGGCCCACGTGTCACTGTAAACGAAATTTCATACTTTAATTATCTTTTATTACTATATGAATAAATTTATTTTACTCTTACGCTACAAAAGTTATTTTAGAAAGACTTTGAAAATATTGTGTTTTAAGAAAATAGAATATTTTATTTAATG
>NW_017235105.1:0-1296 GCF_000208745.1 Theobroma cacao | reverse complement strand
ATTTGGAGTTAAATTGGAGGTTTTAGCCAATTACACTGAGAATAGTGCAAATTAGATCGAATACCGTATTTAAACAGCTATTCGGACATTTTGCATCACATTTCGTGCATTCATGTAGATTTATAGAGCCTGAAATAGTTTATGATAGTTTATGATGTATAGGTGGTGAATCTTGCACTAAGGGCAAAGAAATTGTATTCGAGGATCGGTAGTCAGAGTACTCTAGAAATTCGATTCCCGAAATAGTGAGTAACCTTATCATCATTTTAATTATCGAAAGTGGTCTTTTTATTCGATTTTGTGAAATTTATGGAAAATGAGTTTAAATGGTTAATTTTTAGGTTTTAGAAACAAAATGTGTTTAAATGAAAAGATTTTATAAATTGTCTTAAAATTGAATGATGGCTTTGAAAATAGAGTAACTGGAGACCACTTGATGTGCTGTAATTTATGATTTTAATTGATGGCTTATGATAATGTGTTGGCATGATTGGTTGGAATTGTGATTTGTGAACTGTATGAATTGTTCTGTTTTACATTTACAGGCTGGGTAGTATACTATTAGTCATGTTATGCTGTCAAAATTTTATTGTATGGTGGGTTTAGCTTGCTGCAATGAGCGAGTTCTGTGGACCAGCCCTTTTGAGGGGCACGAAATTCGGTTATATATGTACCTCAGTCAGAGAGGTGCATAGGGTATCTCTTGAGGTATGGTTAGAGTTCATGTCACGCCGAAGCACCTCGTGATGATGAACTCCGTTAACGCAAAGGGGCAGCTGTGTTTTTAAAATAAAAACATGTTTACGTGTATACGAACTTTTTAACAGCCTTGGCAGACTTAAATGCCTCGACCAAGGTATTCCCGAGAATGATTTTGGCAGGAGCCAAGCTTTTATGATACTCATAAGCCATGTTGATTATTTAAATGAAATGAATATTTATGTTATGAATTACATATTGAGATGAAATATTTTAATCGTCTCCATTTACTCGACTTTAGATATTTTGAATAGTGTTTGTTTACTCATTGGGATTTTATAATATCACTGCCTTCTTTTCCACCCATTTCAGGCTCAGAATAGGCTGTTGATAGCTGATTTCATCGAGGGCTATCATTGGATTTGCATCCTCCAAACTGTAGGTTCATAGTCTTTTCTTATTTTTGGTTATTCGGGAGCCCACTAGTTATTGTAAATTAAGTTAAATACTTTGGCTTACTGTATTACAGTATGTATAATTTATTTAGCTTTTATGCTACAAAAATTATGTCACGACCCGGAATCTCCCTCGGGCCCA
>NW_017235104.1:0-1345 GCF_000208745.1 Theobroma cacao | reverse complement strand
AGTATAATATGGATGAATCAAGGTTGAGAAATTTGGTATGGAGCATATTAATAAAATGATGAATAGGTATACATAAGTAAGTATGATATGTGATCGAAATCGGTATAATTGAGATGCAGTTATGGTTCAAATTTAATAATGGTGATAAAGGCATGATTAGTGTCTCGATATAAGAGATCATGATTGTGAAAAGTATTACTGATCCAGTTCCAAAGGATGATAATTGCCATAAATAAAGCATTTAATTGAACTGAAGGTGAACAAGGTAAATAAATTGAATGTCCCCATAGAAGGAACAAGGAGTAGGATCATAGAAGGAGATTGATAACGCAACATCGACGGGAATTTGAGGACGAATTCTATTTAAGTGGGGGAGATTGAAATACCCCATACTTTGATATGGTGATAAATAAAGTTGATCGAATGCAAATTGAGGTCAATTAAAATGTTTAGAAGTGATAAAAGACGAAAGGAGTAGTTTAGGATAAAATATTTCGCAAGTGAGAAAATAACAATAAAATAATAATAATTTTATCGGAGGAGAAGTTGTGAGATAAAAGGCGATTTGGAAGTCAAGTGAGGCATAATAAGTTATTTTGGGTACCAAGGAGACAAGATAAAATTTTTAGAATAAAATAATATTTTATTAATGAAATAATATTAAAATATTAATATTTAGCCTGATGTCGAAATTAGTCATGAAGAAGGATCATATGGTTGATCCAAGTGGGGGAGAAGATGACAAGCCCGACTCTATAAAATATTTGTTATGACATACATGTGATGGATAACATGTTTGCATGCTAAGAGAGTCTCGAAAAATTTACAAAAGTCGGTATTGTACCTAGACGTACAACAAAGTTGATTTTAATCCTCGAACTAGATCAAATAGAGAATTTACGATGAAATTAAGAATTTTAAAGTCCCAGAATGGTTTAATATGGTGATTCGGAGTTCGAGGATCAATTTGGAGTCAAACCAGAATTTTCGCTATTTAAGGGCAAAATGGTCATTTGCCACTTGGGGATGAAAAGAGAATTTTAGAAAAGATTATTTTGGCCCCATTTGACTTATTGGAGTAAGATTTGAGGTTTAGAAGTCAAAAATTTTAATTTCGGTATAATTTGGAGTAAAAGGGTAAAATGGTAATTTTGCCACTCTAGGGGCAAAATTGTACTTTTACACCACCAGGACATTTTTCCAGCACATGGCCTTCCTTATCCTCATTTTGACCATTGACTAATTGTGTGGTGGAGATAAAAAGGATTAAAATTTTAAAAGTTTTAAAAATGGACCAATAAGAAAATGCCATGTGTCATACCTTTATTATTTTATTGTTTCTTTA
>NW_017235103.1:0-1358 GCF_000208745.1 Theobroma cacao | reverse complement strand
GACGTTATCCTCTCCAAATCTAAACTCACTGACTCCCCCATCGGTCAGTTTTTGAATTTCTTTTCTTAACTCATCATCAGATCTCTGAATGTCCTTGATCTGATTAAGTAACGAAGGTCGCACAATGAAGCTTGCTAATAAGGATCCATCCTCACCATTTCTCAACTGTACCCCAAGAGATTTCATCTCCAATAATGCTGGAAAATAACAACTCTGAAGTGCTACTAAAGACGATGAAGACTTACGACTTAAGGCATCAGCTACAACGTTCGCCTTTCCCGGATGATAGTCTATCACCAAGTCATAATATTTTATCAAGTCCAACCATCGTCTTTGCCTCAAATTAAGCTCCTTTTGAGTGAGCAAATATTTTAAACTCTTGTGATCCGTAAATATCCGACAATGCTCACCATACAAGTAATGCCTCCAGATTTTTAAAGCAAACACCACTACTGCTAACTCTAAATCATGGGTAGGGTAATTTGCTTCATGCTTCTTCAACTGTCGAGAAGCATAAGCTATTACTTTCTCATCCTGCATCAACACACACCCTAACCCCAACTTAGATGCATCACTGTACACCACAATCCCTTACCACTCACAGGAAGTGTTAAAACGGGAGTGGAGGTTAACCGGTTCTTTAGCTCCTAAAATCGATTCTCACAAACATCATCCCACTCAAACTTAACTCCCTTACGAGTTAGACAGGTCAAAGGAGCTGCTATTAAGGAAAACCCCTGAACAAACCTCCGATAATAACCGACTAATCCGAGGAAACTACGAATCTCCGTCACTGTCTTAGGTTGCTCCCATTGTAAAATTGCCTCTATCTTCTTGGGATCAACATATATTCCAGCTCTCGATACTACGTGTCCCAAGAATACCACTTCCTGTAACCAAAACTCACACTTCGAAAACTTTGCATACAATTGTCTTTCCCGCAAAGTTTGTAATACTATACGCAAGTGGGCAACATGCTCATCATTATCTCTCGAGTAAACCAATATGTCATCAATGAACACAATAACAAACTTGTCCAATTAAGGGTGGAACACCCTATTCATGAGATCCATAAAAGCTGTCGGTGCTTTAGTTAACCCGAAAGGCATGACCAAGAACTCATAATGACCGTACCGAGTCCTGAATGCTGTCTTGGGTACATCCTGTTCTTTAATCCTCAACTGATGATTCCCAGACCTCAGATCAATCTTAGAAAACACTATAGCTCCTTGTAATTGATCGAAAAGATCATCAATCCTCGGTAACGGATACTTGTTCTTAATGGTCATTCTGTTAAGATGTCGGTAATCGATACATAACCGAAGTGTACCGTCTTTCTTTTTCACAAATAAAACTGG
>NW_017235102.1:0-1371 GCF_000208745.1 Theobroma cacao | reverse complement strand
ATAATCTCATAATTGATTTTAAGTTGAATTGTTTTTACATTTTTAATTAAAACAGATTATAATTGAATGTTTACCTTGAAAAACATGAAGCGAAAGATATTTATTTAAAAGAAAACTTCATTCGTAGTCGCTTATGCCTTCAAAAGCCTTATTACTCGCTTTAAATGATTTTATAATCTCATAAATGATTTTAAGTTGAATTTTTTTCTTTTTTTGGATAAAACAGATTACAATCGATTATTTCCCTTGAGAAACGTGAAGCAAAAGCCATCCTTTGGGAAGAAAAGTTCATTTATAGTCACGCATGCCTTCAAAAGCCTTATTATTCGCTTTAAATGGTTGTATAATCTCAGAATTGATTTTATGTTGAATTTGTTTTTCCTTTCAGGTTAAAACAAATTATAATTGAATGTTTACCTGGAGAAACACGAAGCGAAAGCCATCTATTGACAAAAAAAGTTCATTTATAGTCACTCATTCCTTTGAAAGCTTTATTACTCGCTTTAAATGGTTTCATAATCTCGTAATTGATTTTAAGTTGAATTTTTTTTGCCTTTTTGGTTACAACAAATTATAATTGAGTGTTTACCTCGAAAAACATAAAACGAAAGATATTCATTGAGAAGAAAAATTCATTTATAGTCACTTATACCTTCGAAAGCTTTATTACTTGCTTTAAATGGTTTTATAGTTTCATAATTGCTTTTAAGTTGAATATTTTACCTTTTTGGTTAAAACGGATTATAATTGAATGTTTACTTCAGGAAACATGAGACGAAAGCCATCCATTGGCGAGAAATAGTCCATTTATAGTCACTCATCCCTCGAAAGCCTTATTACTAGCTTTAAAAGGTTATATAATCTCATAATTGATTTTAAGTTGAATTATTTTAACTTTTTGGTTAAAAGAAATCATAATTGAATATTTGCCTTAGGAAACATGAAGCGAAAGATATTCATTGAGAAGAAAAGTTCATTTATAGTCACTCATGCCTTCGAAAGCCTTATTACTCACTTTCAATAGTTTTATAATCTCATAATTGATTTTAAGTTGAACTTTTTTTTCCTATTTTGTCTAAAACAAATTGCAATTGAATATTTACCTCTTCAAACGTGAAGTGAAGGATATTCTTTAAGAAGAAAAGTTCATTTATAGTCACTCATGCCTTCGAAAGCTTTATTACTCGCTTTAAATGATTTTATAATCTCATAATCGATTTGAAGTTGAATTCTTTTGCGTTTTTGGTTAAAACAAATTATAATTGAATGTTTTCCTAAGGAAACGTGAAGCGAAGTCCATCTAGTGGGAAGAAAAGTTCATTTATAGTCACTCATGCCTTCGAAAGCCTTATTACTCACTTTAAATGGTTT
>NW_017235101.1:0-1388 GCF_000208745.1 Theobroma cacao | reverse complement strand
ATTCATATGATTGACAATATGCTTGCATACTTGGAAAGCCCCGAAAGAAAAATCGTTAAAAGACGACAATGTACCAAATGGTACAATTAAGTTAATTTAAGCCTCGAACTAGATCAAATAGAGAATTTAAAATGAAATTAAGAATATTAAAGTCCCAAAATGGTTTAATATGGTGATTTGGAGTTCGAGGATCAATTTGGAGTCACACCAAAATTTTCACTGTCCAAGGGCAAAATGGTCATTTGCCACCTAGGGACACAATGGAATTTTTAGAAAAGATTTTTTTTGGCCCCATTTGACTTATTGGAGTATGATTTGAGTATTGAAGTATAATTTGAGGTTTTGGCAGTGAAAAAGTTTAATTTCGATGATTTCTAGAGTGTAGGGGAAAAATCGTAATTTTACTACCCGCAGACAAAATTTGAGATTTTGAGAGAATTTAGATCAAATTTGACAAATTGGAGAATGGTATGAGTATAAGGGATGAAAAATATGTCTATGGGCAATTTTTCAGTTTTTGGGGTAAAAATGTAATTTTTGACTTTTACGAGGCAAAAGTGTAAATTTCAAAAAAATTACTCCACCAAGACTTTGGATGTAACACCCGACCCTAAATTATCTATGATATATCATTCACATGCTTTGGATAGCATGTTTGTATATTGAATTGCCCCGAAAAACAAGTTAAATGATTGTATTGCCCCTAATGGTACGGTTCAATCAAATAAGTCTTGAACTAGTTTAAACAAAGAATCGAGGATGAATTTGAGAAAACTAAAACCCATGGGTTGATTTAAAATGAGGATTCAGAGTTTGAGGTCCGATATGGAGTTAATCCAGACTTTAAGTATTATAGGGGTAAAATGGTAATTTGCCACCTGAGGACGAATATGGAAATTTTTAATCCCGTTTAATTAAGATTGATTATATTAAACTTATTTGAGTTTAATTTGAGGGTTTGGCAGCGACAAAGTTTAATTTCGGTGATTTCTGGAGTGTAGGGGCAAAATCGTAATTTTTCCACCTACGAACAAAATTTGAAATTTTGAGAGAATTTAGACCACATTTGACAAATTGGAGAATGGTATGAGTATAAGGGATGAAAAATATGTCTATGGGTAATTTTTCAGTTTTTGGGGCCAAAATGTAATTTTTGACTTTTACGGGGGCAAAAGTGTAAATTTCAAAAATTACTCCACCAAGACTTTGGATAAGTCTGAGAATTTTATCTAAGCTATGGATATGTGGGACAAGTGTATGGTGAAAATTTGGAAATAAATGGATGGCTAGAATTTAAGGAATTAATAAAACAAAAAAATGAATAAAATAATATTATATTATTTTAGCCTTTAAAAATGTCAAAATTCCAGAATTCTCATCTTCTTCAG
>NW_017235100.1:0-1395 GCF_000208745.1 Theobroma cacao | reverse complement strand
ATAGTCACTCATGCCTTTGAAAGCCTAGTTACTTGCTTTAAATGGTTTTATAATCTTAATATCACGACCCAATTTTTGGGCCATGATCGGCGCATGGGCCCAATGGACGTAACCCACTAAGCCCAAGCAAGCCTATCTATATGACCTATTTATCATACCATCAAAGTTGCTAAAGTCACATTTCATAATTTCAATTTGAAATATTGATAACAATTGCCAACTTGTCGTGGCATTACCAATCAAAATATACATATAAGGTCTAAGGCATACATGTTAGTACTTTACATCACATGTACGTGTTTACAACAAAAAAATGACTCTGGGCTTCCAGCGAAGTGACCAAGGTGAAGGTGCGGCTACGGAATGCCAAGATACCTACCAAGGATACGAATCTATAAGGACACCTCGACCTAGTTATCGGCTACCTCTTGATCTGAAAGCATGAAGTTGAAAACAGTGAGTATAAACCCAGTGAGTGAACATAAGAAGGGAACAAGCAAACGATAAGGAAAATTTAAAGAAAACTTAATGCATCTATTTTCAAAAACAATGCAATTTAGTTTAGTTCTTATTAAAACCCCTCATTAAACAGTTAATGAGTTAATCACTTGGCGAAAAGGATCCATGCACAACAAAGGATTCGAAGAGTGGAAACTTTAATAGTATTCAAGCAAGTCAAGTTAAGTAAAATGACGGGTCCTCGCTGCAGTGGAAAGGCATTCTCGTTGTAGCTACTGCAGCAAAATTATCAACTAGATGAGGGTTTCTCAACTGGCCGAGGGTTTTTCTCTAAAACCTCTCATCTCAAACTTAATTAAATAAATTCCTTAATGTTGGAAGTCCATGATCAACTATGGTATTACTGAAATGGAAAATGGGACAGTAATCAAACAAGGTAGCATGCAGGACAGAAAGTTTCTCGCTGCAGCGAGATTCGAGAGGCAAAACAAAATGTTTTTCGATGCAGCGAGAAGCATCAACAACTTTCTCATTGCAGCAAGAACTTGGCCAGTATAACCCTCCAAACCCGAGAGTTTTTTGCTGCAGCAAGAGTGAATCTTGCTACAGCGAGAAACAGGACACAAACAACAAATTTTCATTCTCTCAAGGAAAGGCCATTTAGCTGCAAAGACAAAATCAACTTGAACATGCTTAGAAATTCTCAAGGTTTAACATACAAGATTCACATGTATTATAACCATATACCATACTCATGAACTTCCTATAACACACATATTTATATATATATATATATACACACAACATCATGTATACCATCCCACCATCATCAACTCATGTGCATTCCCCACTTGAACATAGCTAGGTCATCATTAGCTCAGTGCACTCCACACCGCACATAATTGGGTCATCATCAACTCATGTGCACTCCCACAC
>NW_017235099.1:0-1408 GCF_000208745.1 Theobroma cacao | reverse complement strand
GAGAAAGTACCGCCGGCAAGAGAGAAGAAAGAAAGGTGAAAAGTGAGGAGAGAAAAATAAAAAAGGAAGTCCATCTCCACTAAGCCGAACGGCGTCGTTTGGTGCTCCAGAGGGTGCTGTGCAGAGCCAAATGGTGCGTTTAGTGCCAGTTGTGGTTAGCCTAATTGTCTTGAACTAATTTAGTGTGATCAGGTAAGGAAAATTTCATTCCTTTGACTAATTGATTCATAATGATTTAATTGCTTAGGTTATTATGGTTTGATTTGTTTGGATTTAATCTATAATATTCAATTTAAGCCTCATAAGATTAATCCGAAAATATTTTAATACAATGCCCTAGAAATTTCTGGAGAATGTTTTTTTTTAGGATTAGGATTGGTTTACTTTAGCATAAGGTTCTAAATTTTTTTAGATATTATTTTTAGGTCAAAGAAGATAATACACATAGAGAGACATAAATCTATATATAAAAATGATACAATATAAAAATAAAAATATATACATATAGCTAATAAAAAATTTAAATGTAGGAGAATGTTTAATAAGGGTGAGGGAAGTAAATATGCAAAACAAAAAATAGATTGCTAAATGAAATATATATAAATGAATGAAATAAATAGTAAGCTAAAGAGTTACATATAGATTAAGTAAGTGAAATTGGAAATTATTAGGTTATTAGTGAGGTATTCTTAAATAAAATATAGAAAAGAGCATGGGAAATATTTATGTACATTAAAATATATATTTAGTGAATAGAGATAAAAAGTAAATATAAATAAATATAAATAAATATATTATGTTAAGTATCAAAATAATTATAATAAAATAGATATGGGAATCAATCTTAAAAAGAAAAAATTAATTAACTCTTCAAAAAAAATATAATAAATAATAAAATAAATACAAAATACTATAATATTAACTACAAGTGTAATATGCCAATGATGGGATAATCGATCGAGATGCGAGAAGTCGCAATCCCGAGTTTATGTTCCCTAGGCTCGGAATCCGAATCAAGGCTCCACCAGTACGATGGGAGGGCCTCGATTTCAAGATTCCGAAATCCTTAATAAATAAAGAGCTTGATTATACAAAAAAAATTACTTGATAAAATTACTTGATAAAAATAAATAATAAGTAATAAAATAATGATAAAGTAATAACAATTCAAACATATAATAAATAATTAATTTGTGAAAATACAATATACATGACATTAAATAAATAAATAAATAAATAACAATAAGAAATAACTAATTTAAAATTAAGCATTGAGTATTAAGTGGCATAAATTATAAAAAAATGTGAAGATAAAGATAAAAAAAATAATAAAAATAATAATAATATACATATGAAGTAAGATCTTAGGCATTAGGTTTGAATAAAAGATTGCTTATGAAAAATATAT
>NW_017235098.1:0-1414 GCF_000208745.1 Theobroma cacao | reverse complement strand
TTCATGTCTGATTTTAGTATTATTTCATTAATAAAATATTATTTTATTTTAAAAATTTTATCTTGTCTTTTTGGTTCCCAAAGTTCCTTATTATGCCTCAATTTGCATCCAACCAACTTTATTTATCACTATATCAAAGTATGAGGCATTTCAATCTCCCCCACTTAAATAGAATTTGTCCTCAAATTCACGTCGATGTTGCGTTATTAATCTCCTTCTATGATCCTATTCCTTTTTCCTTCTATAGGGACATTCAATTTATTTAGCTCGTTCACCTTCAGTTCAATTAAATGCTTTATTTATGGCAATTATCTTCCTTTGAAGCCAGATCAACAGTACCTTTCTCATTCATGATTTCTTATATCGAGTCACCAAGCATGCCTTTATCACCCTTATTAAATTTGAACCATAACTTCATCTCAATTATACCGATTTTGATCACATATCATACTTACTTATGTATACTTAATCATCATTTTTTTAATTTACTCCATGTAAATTTCTCAACCTTGATTCATTCATCTTATACTGGTCCATACCTTTCCTTTAATAGAATTCCATTAAGAACTTAAACAATCCAAGGTTTACCTTCAAAGTCACTCATAACTTTAATCGTTCATTGCATGCCCGTTAACATTTTAGCTCACTGAACTCTCTGGACATTATTTCAAAATCTCCTAATTACTGAGAACAATTCTTCACCTTAGTTAGTAAAATTATCAATTTCATATATACATATGTACATGCATTTTCAAATGTCAACATCTCTCATTATGTATAGAGATCCATGTGTTCACATGCCTTGGACTACATTCCCCTTTATTCATCCACATCCTAATCCTAGTTTCAATATAATAATTCTTATAGTGCATGTCAACCTTCTTATTATTGTCACGACCCGGAACTCCCCATTGAGCTCGTGACAACCGCCGCGAAGCCTCGACAAACATTCTTCATCCCGAATGTCGATCGAAGCCTCACAAGGCTCTCGTATCAGCTTTCACACTTCCCCGATGAGCAATAGTTATCAAATAATCAAAATACGAAGGATTACAAATCATTTCCAAATCATAACATAACATATTGTTTTTTTTTTTTGCTCACAAGGGCATTTTCGTTATTTTTTTTTCGAAAATCTCAAAACTTGCTAAAAATGTAGTAGGTAAGCAGAAAATATATATTTAATGATTTAAAAGCAAATTAAGTATCTAAAACGTTCATTGGAAGTGAAAATTTGACCATTTGAATATAATAAAAATATTCAATAAAATAAACTATTTTCTTGTAAAATAATTTTCATAAAACTATCGGTACATAATTCTTATAGCGTAAAAGATAATTATATTCATATATACTATAAAGCAAATAACCAAAGCATAAAATTTCTTTTACAGTGACACGTGAGCCCACATCT
>NW_017235097.1:0-1433 GCF_000208745.1 Theobroma cacao | reverse complement strand
TAATTAATTAAATTGTTTAATTAAGTTATTGGGCCTAATTGATTAAATTAAACAATTAAGTTAATTGGGCTTCTAAAGGACTTAATTAAATTTTTTATTCAAATTATTGGATTAATTGGAAATTACAAAATAGTTTTGTAATTAGGGTTTAAAATTAATCCAAGGTATAAATACCTTGCTATAGCCTCCAAACAAATAGAGTGAAAACGGCTGAAAAAAAAAGAGAGAGTGAACGGCACATTAGAAATTCTTTTGTCTTGCCGTTCATTGTATGAAGAAAAATAGTTTTTCATTCACTTCATTTTTTTTGTGTGTCCAGCCTCACAATTTGTTATGGATTATGAGTTTATGAAACTCATCTTTGCTAGCACATTGTCGAGGCATAGCACTCCCAATCCTTAAAGAAGGATTTTCTCATTCATTGGTACGGATCACCATTAGAGGTTGCACAAGAATTCCTTGGACAGCTTTGGTTTGCAACAACCGGGTTGAGGTGGTTGAGCTTTTTAAAGGCTGATTTGGTGGTTTAACAAAGGATTCATCAACCTTTGTTATTTGGGTAAAGTGATATGATCATATACTTTTATTTTAATTTAATTCTGTACTCGATTTGGCATGAAAGAGATCCTAGGAAGGTGAGGTGTAAATTTAATTTTTAAATTTATTTTCGCTGCGTTTTATTTGTATATGATGCATGATCAGCCCTCACTCAACAGTGGTATCAAAGAGCCTTTCATGCCATTTGAGTGCTTGTTCATGTTCAAAGGATGCTTGATTAACAAATAGTTGTTTTGTATTTTGATTTGGTGCGATTTTGTTAAAATCAATTTTTCCAGAATCTACTTTGCCAATTTCATTTAATTCTGTCCAGCAACCTTTGTACCCTCATTTAATCTTATCTTAACTTATTTGAATCATATATAGACTTAACTAATGTGTGTTTTACATTGTGCTAAGGAAGCACAAGAAAAAGGGACACCATAAGGCATGATTTTGGAGGCTATCTTGCAAGGCAGCATACACACAGTTTTAGGTGCAGAATTTTGCTTCTATTTGTGCTTAATTTCCAGCAAATAAAATATGTAATTATTACACATTTATTGCTGGATATGTGGATAGCAAAATCATGAAATGTTCATGATTGAATAGGCTGATTTTAAGCAAGAAATTGGAGCAAAAAGTGAAAGCAATCTAGCTCACTGTTATGACATGAATTTCAGTTTTAATTAACAAGAAAGTCTTGAAAATTAATTCTGAAAAATTTCAGGAAAATTATCTTCATTAAAATGTTCAATACGGATTATTTCTAGAAATATCATGGTCAAATATGCTGATTTCGAGCAAGAAAATTGGTGCAAATATTAATCTGTCCAGCTCACTGTTTTGGCATGAATTTCAGTTTTAATTGACAAGAAACTCTTGAAAATTAATTC
>NW_017235096.1:0-1450 GCF_000208745.1 Theobroma cacao | reverse complement strand
GTGGGGTAATTCTCTTTTTCTCTCTCTAGAACGCCCAACTAGTGAGAGAAAGTATGGATATAAACTTTACCAAGGGTTTTGAAGTGAGAGAGTGAAAGAATACTAGGGTTCTAATCAAAAAGGCTCAAAAGTATGAAAACTAGAGCTAGAGAGAGAAAATTTTGCAAGCTACATATCAAGCTTCCATGGAGGTTTTGAAAAAACGTGAGAGAGAAGAAGAAGAAGAAGAAGACAAGCTGCTGGAAAATGGGAGAAGAAGCTGCTGGAAGAAAGTATTTATAGGCCAAAGTTTTCCATTCCCTTAAAATTACTAAATTGCCCCTCCACCAATTAACTTACTCTCCTCCAATCTTTTATGCAATCTTTTTGTTCTTTTGACACTAGGACAAGGTCCATAATGGTCTAAACATACTCAGGTTCATGAAAACATAAAATTTTAACCCGAAGTGAAAAATGACCATTTTGCCCATATTATGAAAATCTTCAAAATTTTTGGTTTTCTTTCCATTTTACCCCTAATTTCACCATCCATTTATGCCTTAGGCCTACTTAGACCATAATATTGTTTAAAAATTTTACTTTTATGGGCTTACTAAGAAAATAATGAAATTATCCCTAATTAAGGATATCACGTATACTTCCCTTTACGAGTCTATAAAGGTCAAGGTCTCACAAGGTTGGCTCAAGTCTCCACCTTCCTTCTCTTTTGGACTTTTCTTCCTTTATTGTTTTTAGGCCCTTTTTCATGGGCTTTTCCCATTTCTTTCTATTTGGGCCATGCCCATTCTTTTCTTATTGGGCCATGTCCATTTATATGCATATATATATATATTTCTTCTTTTCTTTCTCTCTTTCTCTTCCTCCTCTCTCCCACCGATCAACAACTCCTTGCTTGTCTTTCTTTTTCCTTTCTTACGTACACAAGTTGTCCACAACTTTTTCTCTCTCTCTCATTCTCACCGCCAGCAACAACTTCTTGTTTCTTTCAACAAAAAAATTTTCAGCAACTAAAGCTACTCATATCCACATCAAAATCAGTAGCCAAGCTGCTCTATTTCTCCTTAAAATCAGCAGCTAAGCTACTCTATTCTCCCTCAAAAAATTAGCAACCAAAGCTACAAAAATTAGCAACCAAAATCGCACCTTTCAACCTTCAAAATCAGCCACCAAAATTGCACCTTTCAGCCTTCAAAATCAGCAGTTAAAGTTGCTCCTCTCACCCTTAAATTGACAGAAAAATAGCTCTCCTTTCCTCCCTAAATGGCAGCAAAATCGCCCCCTCAACTCAGCTCTTTCTCCTTTCCCTTTCTTTCTCACCGCTCGGCTTTCTCTTCTTTTCTTTTTGCTCTTTTTGCTCTCCTTATGCCCGACGCCTTCTTCTTGTTTCTTTCTCTTCTCTTCCACTAACTGACTTCTCTCTTTCTTCCTCTTTACTTTACTTATTTACTTA
>NW_017235095.1:0-1471 GCF_000208745.1 Theobroma cacao | reverse complement strand
AAACTAGTTCCATATAAAAAGTTGGTTACAGAATTAAGCAAACAGTTCAAAGAAATCAGCTTCAACCATTTGCCTCGAGAAGAGAATCAGATTGCTGATGCTTTGGCCACCCTCGCATCGATGTTCAAAATAAAAGAAGCGACTGATGTACGCCCTTTTAATTTAGAAGTCCGTGAAGTCTCCGCACACTACTTGAATGTTGAAGAAGAAGTTGATGGTAAGTCGTGGTATCATGATATCATGCAATACATCAAGCACCAGACATATCCTAAGAATGTCACAAACAATGACAAGCGAACTCTTAGAAGATTAGCAATGGGTTTCTTCCTTAGTGGAGAAGTGCTCTATAAAAGGAGTCGAGATCAAGTACTCTTGAGATGTGTGGATGTTGCGGAAGCTAACAAAATAATGAAAGAAGTCCACGAAGGAACTTGTGGAGCTCATGCTAATGGACATATGTTGGCTAGATAAATTATGAGAGCTGGTTACTATTGGTTGACATTGGAATCAGACTGTATAAATTTTGCTCGAAAATGCCACAAGTGTCAAGTATACGCTGATAGAATCCATGCTCCACCAGCCCCATTGCATGTTTTCACAGCACCTTGGCCATTTTCAATGTGGGGAATGGATGTGATTGGGCTTATTACACCGAAAGCCTCTAATGGACATCGATTCATATTGGTGGCCATTGATTATTTCACGAAATGGGTAGAAGCAGCTTCTTATGCTAATGTGACACAAAAGGTGGTGTGCAAGTTCATCCAAAAGGAGATCATATGTCGGTATGGGCTGCCGGAAAGGATCATTACTGATAATGCAAGCAATTTGAATGGTGCGATGGTGAATGAGGTTTGCACTAAATTCAAGATCAAGCATCATAACTTGACAACTTACCGTCCGAAGATGAACGGAGCGGTAGAGGCAGCCAACAAAAATATCAAAAAGATTATCGAAAAGACGATTGAAGTTTATAAAGACTGGCATGAGAAACTTCCTTTTGCCTTGCATGCATATCGAACTTCTGTGCGTACCTCCACCGGGGTAACTCCGTACTCATTAGTATGCAGTATAGAAGCAGTTCTACCTGTTGAAGTAGAAATCCCATCATTGAGGGTGTTGATGGAAACAGAATTGAAAGATGCTGAGTGGGTCCGCTCTCGCTACGAGCAATTGAATCTGATTGAGGAGAAAAAGCTTGCGACTCTTTGTCATGGCCAGATGTACCAACGAAGGATGATGCGAGCATACGAGAAAAAAGTTCGTCCCAGGCAATTTCGAGAAGGAGAGTTGGTTTTTAAGAGAATACTCCCTAATCAAACTGATTTTCGGGGAAAGTGGATGCCGAATTGGGAAGGGCCATATGTAGTAAAGAAGGCTCTTTCAGGAGGAGCTTTGATTTTGGCTGACATGGATGGGGGAGATCTGCCTAATCCGATAAATGCGGATGCGGTGAAGAAGTACTATGCTT
>NW_017235094.1:0-1486 GCF_000208745.1 Theobroma cacao | reverse complement strand
TTAAAATTTTTCACTTGTCTCCTTGGCACTCAAAATGTCTTATTATGCCCCGATTCACTTCCGAATCACTTTTTAGATTATTAATTCATCCTAAATTGATGTCCGACAACTTCTATTAATCAACATACCAAAGTACGGGGTGTTACAAATATGATTTGAACAAAAGTTGTTATAAATCAACTTAACTTTTATTCCTCATAATTGTAAAAATACATCAAGGTTTATAATCTCTAAATGTACATTGGCATTAATACTATTTACAAACAAATTATGCTATGAATGACTCGACCTCTAGTAGCAGAGTGACTTGGAATAAGGTGCTATGAGATGCCTTTACCTATTTGTAGTAGACAATATGTGCTGATGAATGACGTTATGCCAACCACTATCTGCAAAAAGGGAAATAAATGAGGTGAGTCTCATAAACTCAGTGATCATTGGATCTGTGAGCAGGGCGTAGATGGGAAATAAGCTTATGGCAGAACTTTTTGAATAATAAAACCAGAGTATAAAACGATAACCTTATACAAATAACAAATAAGGTGTTTGTGCCTTATAAAAATTATTCCATAAAAATCATAATGCAATACTTTCCTTGGCAAACAATGCCAAAACCAAAGCATAGTAAAATAGATTTCAATCATCGAAATCATTTATTTCCTTCATGAATACAATGGCCGTATAAAAACATGCACGCTCCTAAACCATGTGGTATGTAAAAATAACCGAGTTCATCCACATACATCAATTCATGATCAACATATAAAGGGCTGCAAGCTTTCAATTAAAAAGTGGAGTTATGGGAAAACAATATCTCTCCACCATGCGAAAGAGTACAAGTCTAAAAACTCTCAAGGCTCTCGAGTAGGTAATCATAGATAATCAACCCGTGGACCCTCTTCCACGTAATAACAATCTGAGAGGCCCTCTTCCACCAGATTCCCACAGCCATGGCAGTCTTGACGATGTTGGCCAACATCGGAGAAATCATGTGGTCACAACCATGTATATCAACTCGTGCCTTTGCCACATATAACAACTCGTGACCTGGCCATGTATAATCACAGACCATGACCTAGCCATGTCTAACAGCTCGTCGACGAGTCGAAAGATTCTCTAGCTAAAGCTCACTTGTGCATAAGGGTCACATTATCTCGATGTGACAGTCAGCCCACTCTCGATGCTCTCAGTTTGTCAAAACCATTTTCAAAACCAAATCAAGGTTTCCAAGAGTTTTTCCTTAAATCATTTGAAAACAAGGTTTGGTAACCTTTCAAAATTACTTTTCACATTAAAATGCATGGTGTAAATTTTTATATAAAGTTCGGACTAAAACTAGCTCACAAGAAGTCAAATTTAAGCCATTTATCAAGTGCGATCAACTATACACACTTCACAAAGATTCAAGGCACGGTTTTGATGCAAAACATTGCAGAAGGCCTTGTTTCTCGATTTTCAAAACACTTTACATATATGTATATATATA
>NW_017235093.1:0-1502 GCF_000208745.1 Theobroma cacao | reverse complement strand
TATATATATATATTAAACAAAGTAGGGATTTGATTATTTGCAAAGCTAAACTAAGTACACAAAATAATTAGTATGATCAATTAATAAATAAAAATGGTCCATCCATCAAAATTCAAACACTAATAGGAATATCTACAGCAATGGGCAAAGTCAAAATCTAAAATACAAAAGAGAGACTAAATTCATTTCTAATTTTACCCAACTCAAAATAATATTAATCACTTATTATTAAGCTAAGTGGCTTCAGAAATTATGTAATCAAAACATATTATTGTTAAAATATTGATAAAAGAAATTTCATATCAATTAAATTACAAATATTCTGGATATATAAATTCTTTAGTATAGACTTAATCAAAATATTATACGACAAATTTATCAAGATAACTTATTTTATTTTATTTTTTTTGAAATGTATGAGTCAATTGATTGATTAAAGGAGTACATGAATGTCGATTCAAATCTGTTGTCATGGATAAATCAACTATAGACTCTTGGAAACCCAAATTACCTAAAAAAGGTAGCTCCCTCCCCCCTTCTGTTGTAATTATATAAACTCTTTTCACTTTCTTAATCAACAAGTACTAGAAAATTTGCTAATTTCATTGAGACTTGATTTTATCGAAGAATATTAAAATCTTACACAACAAATTATTTTCACACCTCATCTAAATATTCAAATAAGAGATTCAAATTTCAAATTTTAATTATTAAAAGATATTTCGTTTGAGATTATTCCTATGAATGCTCATAAAATTAATTAATGAGCATTCGAAATCATTACAATAAATTATAAATACTTTATTAATTACCATCTGAATATAGATTATATACTATTATTTTTTCCTCGAGGCTCTAAGTGGGGATTGACAAAGGACGAAACCCATGTTGCAGAGTGGCCTCCCAAACTTTCCCAATCCCAAAAATGGTGTGACCACACTCGTGAACATCCCATCCTTCCAAACCATGAATTATCCCAGCAACTCGCCAAGCACTCATTATCCTTCTTGGCAACCAATTCTGTACCATTTTAATTAAGAATGAAAAATTAATTTATTGAAATTAATCTTGCATCGTAAGATAAGAATGAATCCCAGCACTAACCTCACAAGAGTGCATGTTCTCAATAGATTTAGGAGCCACCATGGCCGGAGTACTGTGGTAGTAGCAATCTTTGCGAACTTTTCTTGGTGGGAATTGGGAAAATGGAATGAATATTGTTCCTTTGGGTGCCTTCAACTGTTCTTCTTTGGTCAGGCCGTCTCCCACCAACCATATCTAGCAAAATATAAAAGTGAAGTGAAAAAATTGAATATTTCAATATAATTTTCTTAGCAAACAAGTAACACATGTTTACCTTGGGATCATATCTTTCTGCAAGAACCAAATTGTCTCCAAACTTGCCTACGTGCTTTAACAGCTTCTTATATTCATCATCTTTCAATGCAGCAACCTTGACACCCTTTTGGCACAAAGCCAGGGCTATGGCATAAGCAACCTTA
>NW_017235092.1:0-1511 GCF_000208745.1 Theobroma cacao | reverse complement strand
ATTTATTTAATATTTTTATTTTATTATGACAATTATAATTCCATTTTAAACGAATGTTTTAGACATCCAAAATTATTTTTGATTATGAAATATGGGTTTTCCACTTACATACTATATTTTTAGATAATTTTGAGATTTTTGGGATAAATGACCAAAATACCCCTGTGAGACGAAAATTATTATTTTATTTGTTTAAGTTGGAAACAATTTAAAATCTTTTAGAATGTGGTATTTGGAAACAGTTACCCACAGGGGAAATGAGAAGCTGATATTAAAGCCTTGCGGGGTTTCGGTTGACATTCCGAGTAATGAATGTCGATCGAGACGTCGCGACTGTTGTCACGGGCTTGATGGGAGTTTCGGGTCGTGACAATCATGATTTCTTATATCGAGTCACTAAGCATACCCTTATCACCCTTATTAAATTTGAACCATAACTTTATTTCAATTATACTGATTTCGATCACACATCATACTTACTTATGTATACTTAATCATCATTTTATTAATTTGCTTCATGCCAAATTTTTCAACCTTGATTCGTGTAAAACCTGACCCTACAAACACATGTCATGACATACATGCACTGAGTAGCATGTTATTATGCTAGAAAAGCACCTAAGAATAGACGAAACCCGATATTGTACCTAACGGTACACTTAAATTGATTTAACCTCGAACTAGTTCAAATAGGAATTGTAGGATGAAATTTAATATTTTATAGTCAAGGAATGACTACAAATGATTGTTCGGAGTTCGAGGGTTCATTAGGGGTAAAATAAAAAATTTTGATGTTTAGGAGCAAAAATCATCATTTTGCCACTTAAGATAATAATTTGATCCTGGAGTGAAATTTTTGACCAAGATTAACTATTTGGAGTATAATTTAATGATAGGAAGTGAAAAAGTTTAATTTTGGTGATTTCTAGAGTGTAGGGGCAAAAATCGTAATTTTGCCATCCGAGGATAAAATTTGAGATTTTGAGAGAATTTAGATCAAATTTGACAAATTGGGGAATGGTATGAGTATAAGGGATGAAAAATATGTCTATGGGTAATTTTTCAGTTTTTTGGGCAAAAATGTAATTTTTCACTTTTACGGGGGTAAAAGTGTAAATTTCAAAAATTACTCCACCAAGACTTTGGATAAGTCTGAGAATTTTATCTAAGCTATGAATATATGGGACAAGTGTATGGTGAAAATTTGGAAACAAATGGATGAAATTTTAAAAATGGGCCAATGGGAAGGTGACACGTGGTATTTTTTTTAATGATATAATATTATTTTAATGAAAAGGCAGCCCATTTAAATCTCATTTTAAGCGCTGGCCGGCCATAAGGAAGAACAAGAGAGGAAATAGAGAGGAAAGGAAGAAAAAAAGAAAAACCAAAGAGAAATAAGAAAATTCAAAGGGGAAATCGTGAATTTCGTCTGTTTACGCGTCTAACAATAAAATTTTTCGATTTTAGCTTGATTTCTATCTTTCCTATGCCTTTATTTCCATTGGGCA
>NW_017235091.1:0-1553 GCF_000208745.1 Theobroma cacao | reverse complement strand
AGGGTAGCTGGGCACTGCGAGAACTTCCAACATAAAAAAAAAAGGGTTATGAGGTGTACGGATTTTGTAGGAAACAAAGAAATAAGTTTTAAACTTTCTAATATCTTTTAGTTATTTTAATTTATGGGCAATTTTATTGTGAATTTTTAAATCTTACTTCTCGCCATACTAATCTTATTTTTAATGTCAAATTCTTGAAGATAAGTTAGTATATAAGATGCACAAATTAATTTTGCAATCAAAGTGGTAATCTGATGACATTGTGGTGCATTATTTATGTGAGAATCTGATTCTGCCCAGTGTTTGTAAAGGTCTGGATTTCAGCTTTTAAATAAGGTTTAAGTTCCTTATAAAATGTTGGAAAATTAAGGGATCATTACATATTTGAAATTTTCCAAGATGGGTGATTATGTGTGATTGATGGTGGAGGAAAAGCTACCGAAAAGTGGCTGAAACAATTTCTGTTTATAGTAGTGACAGTCATGGTTATGTTCGGCTTTGCAACCAAGAAAGGCCTAGATTTGTGCAATTAGTTGCACCAATTGGATGAGGAATTTTTTATGGAAACGTTCCATAAATTATCCAAATTGTTGCCATGAATTTTAAGGATTTAAATCCTAGAATTAAGCTTTCATAAAACTGAGTTGGTGGAATCAAAACCATTGCTGCCTTTACTGCAGCAAGCCATGGTTTTTGAATTTTTTTATAGCGAAAAATGTTTTCTATAATCCTGTAAAATTACTATGGAATTGTTCCATAAGTTGTTTATCAAGAAAAATTTATGCCACCCAACAGCTTTAAAAGAAAGACAAAATTGAAACTGCCTCTACAGATAAAGGTCACAATTTTAAATTTTTTTACAGCCAAAAAAGACTCCTAAATTCCTGAAAATTTGTTCTAGAATTGTTCCATGAGTTATCTATCAAGATAAATTTTATTTTGAATAAAATTCCTAAGTTTAATTCACAAAGAATTTCAAAAGAGCTCAAAAACTGATTCTAACACTTGTAGATAATGGTCACGATTTTTGAATTTTTTGAATGGCTGCATCTTGTCCTAAAATCTTGAAAAATACTTTGGAATAGTTCCTTGAGTTTTCTATCAAGATAAATTTTATTGGAATTAAATTTCAAAAGACACTCCACCATAATGCCACGTAATTAGGACATGTCTGCTGCTATTTGCAACAAGGCATTGTCTTGGATAAGACATAAGGTTTGTTTGAATTTTACACCAATAAATGATCAAATAAATTAGTTAATTGGCTAAAGATAAGTTATGGAATTAGTTCCATAATTTTGCTGATGTTTGAAACATTTAATTTAAGGAATATGTTTTCTAAAATTAAAGATGTGAAAGATGATGCATTAACATCCATAAATAAAGAAATACGATTTCTAAAATTATGGAACTTATAATATTTATGGAATATGTTCCACAAAGATTGATAATTGATTTAATAAATTATGGACTGTGATATTTTAATTTAATGGTGTCAACATTTAAATAATTTAAGACAACATTAATCTAGGAATTAGATTCCTAGTGGTAGT
>NW_017235090.1:0-1586 GCF_000208745.1 Theobroma cacao | reverse complement strand
TATTAGGCTTTAATTTTTTAAGTTCACTATATTTCCTTAGTTATTATTCTCTTATTTTATCTCATATTTAACCTAAAATGGAATGCAAATGTGAGGAAAAATGAGATGCATGGCGTGAGATAAAAATGTCAGACGAATAACCTTTTATTGAGGACGTTCTTCAGAATCCGCCCATCATACTGGTGGGATTCGGGGTGTTCTCTCACCTAAGGAATTATCCGAGAAACTCGCCTTCGCAAATTCAACGAATAATTCCCATCATCGGGGTTATCGTGTGTTTTTCTTTAAAAATAGTGTCTTCATGAATATGAACCTATTACGAGCGAAAGCCTTTTATTAAAAATGTTTCTCCGAGCCCTCCCATCATACTAGTGGGACCTGAGGACATCTTTTCACCTAAGGAACTTTTTGAGAAATACTCACCTTCGCAATATCCTCAAAAAATCACATCATCGGGACTTATGCTCGCAAACAAAAATATCTATATGCAATGATATGTATGATGCAATAGAAATATATGATATGCTTTTGAAGTTTATTTTTATTTTATTATTTTTTTATTATTATATTTTTTTATCTTTTCATTATATTTTTTATTTATTTAAAATTAAAAATCTCGAAACCTTAAAATCAAGACCCTCCCATCATACTGGTAGAACCTTAATTCGGATTCCGAACCTAGAAACAATTAGCCCGAGATTGCGACTTCTCGCGTCCCGACCGATCATCCCATCATCGGTATATTATTTATTATTCCTATGATTAATATTATGATGCCTTGACATTCAATCTATATACTATCATAACCATTAATATGGACCCAAAAACAAAGATTTTATTATAGCAATTAATGTTTTCTTTATCACACTATTTTAACTCTTGCTAACAAATATTATCTTTTTATCTATTCCTCTTATACTTTGTTGTATCACTTTTATTTTACTTATTCTCTTCCTTAATTTCTATTGATTGCTTACTTATTCCTATATCTTTTCTTTTTCTCCTTTTTTTTTTCATCTTGTTCTTCTCATTTCTTTTGTATCTAAGCCAAATTTAAGCTACCCCTATATTATTATTTTTACTATTTATTTATTTATTTTTTTTTCTTTTTTATATTTATTATTTATCTCCCTAATTCCATCATTATAAACACATTCTGTCAAACCCTGCTTTGTAAAATAATTATAATATCATTCACATGCTCGATAGAATGTTTGTATATTTAGGAAGTTCGAGAAATCATTAAAAGACGATATTGCCCCTAATGGTACCATTGAGTCGATTAAGCCTTGAACTAGTTCAAATAGGAATTTTAAGGTGAAATTAAGAGTTTCACAGTTCAGGGATGACTCAAAATGGTAATTTGGAGTTCGATGATCAATTCGAAGTCAAACCGAAATTTTCACTATCTAGGGGCAAAATCGTAATTTTTCCACCTGCAGACAAAATTTGAGATTTTTAGAGAATTTAGATCACATTTGACAAATTGGAGAACGGTATGAGTATAAGGGATGAAAAATATGTCTATGGGCAATTTTTCAGTTTTGGGACAAAAATGTAATTTTTCACTTTACGGGGGTAAAACT
>NW_017235089.1:0-1636 GCF_000208745.1 Theobroma cacao | reverse complement strand
AGTAAACAAACATCACTCAAAATATCTAAAGTCGAGTAAAGGCAGACTATTAAAACATTTCATCAAACTGTAATTTATCATCTTTCAACTTATTTCAACCAAATGAAATCAATTTATTTAAAGCAAGTAAGCAGTATGCCTTATGAATTTCTTAAAAAGCTTGGCTCATGCCAAAAATTATTATCATACTCAATTATCTGGGATACCTTGGCCGAGGGCTATCCCAACTGAGTCCGCCAAGGCTATTAGAAAGTCATGTTTTTATTTTGAAAACATAGCCATTCCTTGGCGTTGGCCGAGTTCCCCTTCACGTGGTGGTTTGGCGTGAAGTGAACTTTAAAGTTATACCTCAGGAGTTACCCTACTCGCCTCTCCAATCGAGGTAAAAATATAACAGGATTCCGTGCCCCTCTAATAGGCTAGTCCACAGAACCTAACCCACTGCAGCAGGTCAAACCCACCATACAATAAAATTTTGACAGCATGACAGGGCTAATATATTACTACCCAGCCTGCAAGGGTAAAATAAAGCAACTCATATAATTCATAAAAAACACAGCCCAACCAGTCATGCCAATACAATAACATAAGCCATTAATTTAATTTTATAACATATCAGTGCTCTCTAATTACTCTATTTTCAAAATCGTTATTTCATTTCAAGACAATTTATAAAATATTTTCATTTAAACTCATTTTGTTTACAAAACATAAAAATTTACCATTTGAACTCATTTTCATAAAATTCACCAAAACCGAATAAAAACATATTTTAGATAATTAAAATGATGGTAAGGTTACTCACCGTGTCTAGAGTGGGGATTTTTGAAATACTCAGACTATTGGTCCTCGGGTGCAATTCCCTTGCCTTTATCTGAGGACTCACCACCTTGACACAGTACAAAATCGAGAAATTCACCACATTGATACTAAATTGAAGTTAAACTAATTTAGACTACTAATGCTTGATATGGAATGCAAAAATGTCTAAATTTTTGCCTAAATGCGGTGTTAGCCTATTTCGGTCTTTTACCCGATAAATCGATATACGCATCCGTTTAAACTCCAAATTAATTTTTTTCAGTTTCTATACCTCAATTGCACCCAAATTGACTTAATGTCCCTCAGTGTGGTGTAAATTATCAGTCCCGATAGCAAATTACAAAAATACCCCTAGTGGGTAAAAATTTGTATTTTTGCTCCAAAAATTCCCATTATTTTTCTAGGCTCATAATTCATCATTATTCATCATAATTCCTCAAATAAACATCAAGATCAATAGCCAATATTCCCCTAGAAAATTCGGCATAATGGGTTTCAATGGGAGAAAATTATATCTATAGCTTATTTTTGCTATATTTCAATATAACTTAACTAAAATCACTTAATTCAATTAAAATCAACCAAAAATCAAGCTCAAAACTCATCCATGGAGGTTTGGCCAGCATGGGTGTCCATACCCACTTTCTAATTTTGCATGGAAATAGAAAAAAATGCATGGGTAGTGAAAATCACAAGGAAAATCAATGAAATTTACCTTTTCAATGCTTGATTTCTTGATTTCTCTTGATTTTCTCCAAATTTTCAGGTAGGGTTCTTATTTGTTATTTTCCCCCTTTTCTCCCCTGGTTTGGAC
>NW_017235088.1:0-1660 GCF_000208745.1 Theobroma cacao | reverse complement strand
CGAAACTGGCTAAAACGTAATATATAAGTACAAAACACATAATTCATATTCAAAATGAGTTTAAAAGTCTAAAATCTTCATTAAAAACGAAATTATGGTTAATTGAATATAATAAGAAAATAAAAGAAATATTAAGTAAAATATTTTATTTTCTTATAAAACAATATTTATAGAGTTATACGTGAATAATTTTTATAGCGTAAAAGCTAAATAAATTTATACATATTGAAATACAATAAGCCAAAATATTTAATTTAATTTACAATAACAAGAGGGCCCCCGAATAAACAAAAGTAAAGAGGATTGTGAACCTAAGGTTTGGAAAATACAGATCCAACGGTAGTCCTCGATGAGATCAGCTATCTACAGTCTATACTGAACCTGAAATGGATGGAAAGGAGGGTGGTGAGATTATAAAATCCCAATGAGTAAACAGACATCATCATAAATATCTAGAGTTGAGTACATGGAGACAATAAAATAAATCATCATAAACTAGGTCACAGCAGAAGAATACATTTCATTTAAAATATGTAAAGAGGCTTATGAATTTCATAAAAACTAGACTTGTGCCATAAATCCATTCTCGGGGACACCTTGGTCGAGGCATCCTATCGAGACCGCCAAGGCCATTAAAATTCACATTTCACATAAATCATGTTTTTGTTTTGAAAACATAGCCATTCCTTGGCGTTGGCTGAGTTTCTTCTCACGTGGTGGTTTGCCGTGAAGTGAACCCTAAGCTTTACCTCAAGAGATACCCTACGTGCCTCTCCGTTCGATGTAACAATATAATGGGGTTTACCGAGCCCCTCTAAAAGGCTGGTCCACAGAAACCCCCTACTGTAGTGATTAATTAATATATGAAATCCACTATACAATAAAACTCAATAACATGATATGGCAATTTTGTAATTCACAGTCTTTCAAGGTAACCAAACAATTCGCATTTCAATAAAATTGTCAACTAGCCAATCATGCCCAATTTATCATAAGCCAATCAATTTAAACAATCAAATTGCCACAATTAATAGTCTCCGTGTACTCTATTATTCAAAATCACTATTAATTTCAAAACAATTTATAATTTAATTTCATTGAAACACATTTATTCATAAAACATGAAAATTTACCTTTTTAAATTCCTTTTTCCATAAAATTCATGAAATCATCTAAAAACCACCCTAGATAATTAAAATAACAGTAAGTTTACTCACAATGTCTAGAATGCAGACTTTCGACGCACTCTGTCTACTGGTCCTCAGATGCAATTTCCTTGCCTTTATCGGAGGACTCACCACATTGACACAGTACAAAATCGAGAAATTCACTACATTGGTACTAAATTGAAATTAAACTAATTTAGACTATTAATGCATAATATGGAATGCAAAAATGCAATGGTAACTATCTAAACTCGGTATTGACCTAATTCGTCTTATCACCCGATTAAATTACTAACGCGTCCAATTTAATCCCAAATTAATTTTTTTCCGTTTCTATACCTCAATTGCACCCAAATTGACTTAATGTCCCTCAGTGTGGTGCAAATTATCAGTCTTGACAGCAAATTATGAAAATACCCCTAATGGGTAAAAATTCGTATTTTTGCTCTGAAAATTTCCATTATTTTTCTAGGCTCACAATTTATCATTTCCTA
>NW_017235087.1:0-1673 GCF_000208745.1 Theobroma cacao | reverse complement strand
ATCTGTTTTAACCAAAAATGTAAAAAATTCAACTTAAAATCAATAATGAGATTATAAAAGTATTTAAAGCGAGTAATAAGGCTTCCGAAGGCATGAGTGACTATAAATGGACTTTTCTTATCAATCGATGGCTTTCGCTTCATGTTTCCCGAGGCAAACATTCATTTATAATCTTTTTTAACTAAAAATGTAAGAAAATTCAACTTAAAATCAATAATGAGACTATCAAACCTTTTAAAGCGAGCAATAAGGCTTCTGAAGGCATGAGTGACTATAAACGGACTTTTCTAACCAACGAATGGCTTTCGCTTCACGTTTCTTGATGCAAACACATAATTATAAAATTCATAACCAAAAATGTAAAAAAATTCAACTTCAAATCAATTATGAGATTATAACCATTTTAAGCGAGTAATAAGGCTTCTAAAGGAATGAGTGACTATAAACGGTCTTTTCTTGTCAATTGAGGGTTTTAGCCTCACGGTTCTCGAGATAAACATTCAATAATAATCTGTTTTAACAAAAAAAAGTAAAATAATTCCACTTAAAATCAATAATGAGATTATAAAACCATTTAAAGGGAGTAATAAGGCTTTTGAAGACATGAATGACAATAAATGGACTTTTTCGACCAACAGAGAGTTTAAGCTATACGTTTCCCGAGGTAAACATTCAATTATCATCTGTTTGATCAAAAATTCCAAAAAATTCAACTTAAAATCAATAATGAGATTATAAAACCATTTAAAGTAAGGAATAAGGCTTCCGAAGGCATGAGCGACTAAAAAGGACTTTTCTTGTCAATGGATGGCTTTCGTGTCACGTTTCTCGAGGCAAACATTCAATTATTATCTATTTTAACCAAAAATGTAAAAAAATTCAGCTTAAAATCAATAATCAGATTATAAAACCATTTAAAGCGAGTAATAAGGTTTTTACAGGCATGAGTGACTATAAATGAACTTTCCTTCCCATTAGAAGGCTTTCGCTTCACATTTCCTGAGGTAAACTTTCAATTATAATTTGTTTTAACCAAAAATGTAAAAAAATTCAATTTAAAATCAATAATGAGACTGTAAAACTATTTAAAGCGAGTAATAAGGCTTCTAAAGGCATGAGTGACTATAAACAGATTTTTTTGTCAACGAATGGCTTTCGCTTCACGTTTCTCTACTCAAACATATAATTATAAAATTCATAATAAAAAATGTAAAAAAATTTAACTTAAAATCAATTATGAGATTATAACCATTTGAATCGACCAATAAGGCTTCTAAAGGAATGAGTGACTATAAATGGTCTTTTCCTGTCAATTGAGGGTTTTAGCCTCACGTTTCTCGAGATAAAAATTCAATAATAATCTGTTTTAACAAAAACATGTAAAACAATTCATCTTAAAATCAATAATGAGATTATAAAACCATTTAAAGCGAGTAATAAGGCTTTTGAAGGTATGAGTGACAATAAATGGACTTTTCCTACAAACAGAGGGTTTTAGCTTCACGTTTCCCAAGGTAAACATTCAATTATAATCTGTTTGACCAATAATGTAAGAAAATTCAGCTTAAAATCAATAATGAGACTATAAAAACATTTAAATAAGGCTTTCGAAGGCATGAGCGACTATAAAAGGACTTTTCCTGTCAATGGATGGCTTTCGCGTCACGTTTCCT
>NW_017235086.1:0-1676 GCF_000208745.1 Theobroma cacao | reverse complement strand
CACAATAAAAGAATATAGGCTAAATTAACTTTTTTGATATAATTCATAAGCTTATTTGAGCATTTAGTCTATTTTAAATAAATCTCTGAAAAAGGAAATTTTTGGAAAACATTGCAAGTGGTAATTTTCTCAAATTTTTCTAAGTACAAATAATTATGGGACCTTAGCAAAAGTGTTGAGGGATCTTACAAAAGAGATTATTTTTAAATAATTATTAAAATATTTTTAAAAAAAATAAATGAATGGCAAGAATATTTAATAATTTAAAAATTGTATCATAATATTATTTGTGTGCTTAGTCTTCAAACAAACAAACAAATAAATAAATAAATAAGAATCTTCAATGATGGAATTTGAAGAAAGTTATAAGTGATAATTTTCTTAAAAACAACTAAGTGAGAAAATTGTCTTATATTATACTAAAAGTATTGGGGAATTCAAGAGAGATTTTAATATCAAAGAATTTTTAAAATTATCAAAGGCTCAGAGAAATATGAGAGGATTTAAGGGTCCACGATGGAGATCAGGGGGTTAAAGGTCTTGCCTTAGGGTACATTGGTGGTCGGCGGGATGTGTTTCATGGCGTTGATAAATGGAGGAAGAATCTTCACACAGCTTTCGTTGGTAATCTAAGCTGAAGAGTCTCATGGTTCTTGTTGAAAGAGATTTTTGACCATTTGGGGGTGGTGATGGATATCGTTATCCCCAAGGCTACCAAACCAAGGGATTCTCAATTTGCTTTTATCCAGCATAGGTTCAATCATGAGCTGAGAAGAGTAGTTCAATTGGGGAATAGGGTACAAGTTGAAAGGCAACAGGTGAGAGTGAAAATTGCAAAGCCTGTTGGATTTAGAAGCAGAAGCAAGGCTAATCATAAGTGGGTGCAGAACTAGTATAGACTGAAATCTTTCGAAGAAATTTTGTGCTCAAACAATAGTGACAGTAAACAAGGGACATCACTAAATGAGAACAAGGTGGATGAGAAAAGTGGAACGATAAGGGATCCTTGGAGTGAAAGGGTTGACAAGGACATAATTTGTCAAGTCTGGCTCTACAATATGTTTATTATGTCATTCCTACATAATAATGCATGTTTGCTTACTTGGGTACCTCGAAAATCGTTAAAGGACGGCAATGTATCAAATGGTACAACTAAGTTGATTTAAACCTTGAACTAGTCCAAATAGAGATTTTAAGATAAAATTGAGAATTTTAAAACCCCAGAATGACTTAAAATGGTGATTCAAAGTTCGAGGACTGATTTGGAGTCAAATTGGAATTTTCATGACCTAGGGGCAAAATGATCATTTTGCTACCCGAGGTTAAGACGTGAGTGTTGGATGAAATTTTTGACTAAGATTGATCATTTGGAGTATAATTTGAGTTTGAGAAGTGAAAAATTTTAATTCTGACATTTTTCGAGCATAGGGGTAAAATAGTCATTTTGCCACCCAAGGGCAAAATTGTAATTTTACATCACCCAACACTTGTCCAACACATGGATTTTACCCAATATTATCATGGATAATTGGGAAAATTTATATGGTAAAGAGAGATTGCTTAATGGGTAAGTATGACACATGGACAATGGAATGGTGACACATGGTAAATTTTTATCCATTTAATATTTTTCTGTATAAAGCCAATTTGAACTCTTCCACATTCATTCTTATGGT
>NW_017235085.1:0-1676 GCF_000208745.1 Theobroma cacao | reverse complement strand
CCAAGGCAAACAACAAATTATGATATGTTTGAACCTAAAATGAAAAAAAATTCAATTTCAAATCATTTATGAGATTTTAAAATAATTTAATGCAAGTAACAACACTTTCGATGGAATGAGTGATTATAGATAGACTTTATTTGTCAATGGATGGTTTTTGCTTCATGTTTCTCGATGCAAACAGCAAATTATGATCTATTTTGACTAAAAATATAAACAAAATCAATTTACAATTGTTTATAAAGTTAAAAAACCACTTAAAGCGAGTCATAAGCCTGTCGAAGGCATGAGTGATAATAAATGGACTTTTCTTGTCAATGAATGGCTTTCGCTTCATGTTTCCCAATGCAAGCATCAAATTATGACCTGTTTTAATCAGAAATGAAAACAATTTTGATTTAAAATCAATTATAAGATTATAGAACAATTTAAAGAGATTAGGTTTTCGAAGTCATAAGTGACTATAAATTGACTTTTTCTTGTCAATGGATGGCTTTTGCTTCATGTTTATGATGCAAACATCAAATCATGATTTGTTTTAACCAGAAATGAAGAAAAAAAAATTAATTTAAGCTCATTTATAAGATTATAAAACTATTTCAAGTGAGTAGCAAGGCTTTCAAAGGTATGAGTGACTATAAATGGGCTTTCCTTGTCATTGCTTTCACTTCACGTTTCCTGATGAGACAAATAAAATTACAATTTGTTTTAAGCAAAAATGAGTAAAATTCAATACAAAAATCATTTATAAAGTTTTAAAACCATTTAAAGTAAGTAACTAGGCTTTCGACGGCATAAGTCACTATAAATTGACATTGCCTGTCAATGGATGGCTTTTGCTTCATGCTTACTAATGCAAACAACTAATTATTATAAGTTTTAAGAAAAAATGAAAAAAATTTAATTTAAAATCATTTCTAAAGTTATAAAACCACTTAAAGTAAGTAACAATGCTTTCAAAGGCATTAGAGATTATAGATGGAATTTTCTTGTGAATGGATGGCTTGTGCTTCATGTTTCTCAATGCAAACACCAAATTCGGATATGATTTAGCCAAAAATGAAAACAATGCAACTGAAAGTCATTTGTAAGATTATAAAACCATTTAAAGCAAGTACCTACACTTTTGAAGGCATGAGTGACTATAAATAAACTTTCTTGTCAATGGATAGGTTTTGCCTCACGTTTCTTGATGGAAACATCATGTTTTAACAAAAATGAAAAAAAGTTTAATTAAAAATCATTTATAAAGTAATAAAACCACTTAAATCAAGTAACAAGCTTGTTGAAAGCATGAGTGATTATAAGTGGACTTTTCTTCTCAATGGATGGCTTTAGCTTCATGTTTTTCAAGGCAAACAACAAATTATGATCTGTTTGAGCCTAAAATGAAAACAAAATTCAATTCAAAACCATTTATAAGATTTTAAAACCATTTAAAGAGAGTAATAATGCTTTAGGAGGCCTAAGTGTCTATAAATGGACTTTTCTTGTCAATGAATGGGTTTCACTTCGCGTCTCCTAATGCAAACAACAAATTATATTCCATTTCAACTAAAAATGAATAAAAAAAATTAATTTACAATCATTTATAAAGTTATAAAATCACATAAAGTGAGTAATAAGCCTGTTGAAAGCATGAGTGACTATAAATGGATTTTTTTGTCAATGGATAG
>NW_017235084.1:0-1684 GCF_000208745.1 Theobroma cacao | reverse complement strand
TTAAAAAATTCCAGAAAAATTATCTTTATTAAAATGTTCAATGAGGATTTTTTCTGAAAATTTTCATGGCCAAACAAGCTGATTTAAGATATTAATTATTGAAAGTTTGAAAACAGTTAAGAGAATAGTTATAGCTTGGAAATCGGTTTTGAATGGCAAGATAATCTTGAAAAATTAATTCTGAAAATTTCATAATATTATCCTCATTTGAAAGGTTCAATTAAAGGATAAAATTTTGAATTTGAATTAATTTTTGAGTGGCTGGACACTTAACTAAATTAAAGGAATGTTCTTTACATGTGAAATGGCACTCATGACAAAGGTTGTGCATGGTGCTGCCACACATGGATGCTGCACCTCCCATTGCCATGGATGCAGCTGCTTTATGGAAAGATGTTGTTTCCTGGAGAAATTGGACACTCAATGATAGGAAGGATTCTTTCCTTAGCTGATCATTGACTCCTAAATGTTAGGGATACATGCCTAAAATCAACGAGTTTGAATCCTTGATGGAATCAATCAATTTTGAATTGATTGATAGTAAATCTCCAAAATATTAAGTCTTCCTCATTTGATGAGGACTCCTTAAATTAAGGGATTATGATTTAAATTTATCCGCATCTAATTAGATTAGATAATTTGAATTAAAATTGAAAGTCAACTTGAGTAGATGACATCTTAATCCGATTAGGATAGATTTTAATTAAGATAAATTTACTAATAAATTGGGACTTCTAATAATGATTAGAACTCTACAATTAGTGAATGGATAATACAAGATTAAAAGGTGGATAAGGACCTTTCTAAAATATTTAGGACACATCATTTGGATCATGAAACCTTTTAAAATGGTTTATGATAGATACTCAAATTAGGAAGTTTCTTAAATTGGTTTAGATTTCTAATTAAAGAAGTTTAATTAGAAAGAACTTACTAATAGAATTAATTCAAATATGTTTTGAGCTAGCTAAAGGCCTTGATATGATCAATTCCTTTACTAAGTAATTTAAAAAAAAATTACTAAATCTTTTCAAACCTAAGCACCAAATGATTTAAACTATGATCCTCAATTGTTGAGTGACATTTTTCAAATGAAATGCAAGATCATCATATTGAGCATGTTTACTTTATATGTTCATAACTAGAGTAGAAAAGTCCATAACCATCTTAGTAGAACAACATGCGATAGATTTAATTTTATGCGATATATTAAATGCTATGCATGCTAATCAAATGAGACCTTAATAAAACAGAAAGGAAAAAATCCCTCGGTAAATATTGAGTCACATACCATGTATGATTAAGTTGCCTTCCACCATATAGCTAGATAACCTGGTTGCTCTTTTAATCGGAGGCTTGTTGAGCATACTCAAGGCCACACTTTTACCAAAGTATGTTTGAGCTATTGGTGGGTCTTACTCAACTAGTTTCATAAAATCCGGATGCTTAGAAACTTGATTATTATGGAAACAAGAGGGAAAGGCTAGGCAAAACATATATGATATGTTTAGGCAATGTGTTGTCACCTAGCTGATCTAGGAGTTGTATAGAGATATAATTGGTAAGCTCAGTTACCTACCTAATCTATCTATCATGGTTTGTTGAGCACACTCAAGGCCATGACTATATGGATGGGATCCTAGCCCACTAAGAGAATCCTAGTAAAGATCTCTCAAGGTGATAT
>NW_017235083.1:0-1717 GCF_000208745.1 Theobroma cacao | reverse complement strand
GGGTACCAAGGAGACAAAAGGAGACGAGGAAATTTTTTGGAATAAAATAATATTTTATTAATAAAATAATATTAAAATATTAATATTTTATTCAGTATCAAAATTTTCCATGAAAAAGGAGTATATGGTCAATCTAAGTGGGGGAGAAGAAGAATGAGAAAATTTTTGGAGAAAAATGACGTTAATGGGGTCGTGTGTCTTTATTAAGTAAAGATAGCACGGGTAAATAAATATTTTAAATATCATGGGGACACCGTGTTGGAGTACAAACTTCATACTTTGTTTGTACATGTGTAGAAGAAGATAATATAAGGAAATTAGAGTTAAATGAGTGTTGGGAGGACTAAATTAAAAGGGAAGAAACTTGAAGGGTAAAACGGTAATTCTGCATAAAGTTTGGTCAAAGCCAAAACCGTCCTTATCTCCTCCAGCAAGATATTTCTTCTTCATTCTTGAAGCTTCCAACGCCATCTTCTCATTCTCCCCATGGAAAGTTAGTTTTCTTTCATTTTCTTTCCTTGTTTTCTTTTCATTTCCTTTTTTTTCTTGCTCCCTTCCTTCTCCCAACTTCTTGTGCACCAAAGTTACAACTTCGAACCCCAATTTTCAGCACATCTAAAGCCTAAGAGAAGAAGAAAGAAAAAGAGAGAAAGGAAGAAAAAGCTTAATTTTGTAATTCAAGCAAGCTAAGGTAAGGATTTTGTGTTTTAAGTTCAAGGTTGGTTAAATCCTTGGAAAAATAATGAGTGAATCATTTTGTGGCAGCTATGGTGGCCATGGGTGTGAGAGAATTATGAATTTTGTTGGATGAAATCCAAGCCAAAACCAAGTGGTAAGCTTCATGCTATAACTTGAAGCCTATGATTGGTTTACTATGGTGAGAATGATTGTGTACAATATGTAGCATTATTGTGGTGTCATGGGTATGGTTGGAAGGCAATTATATTAATTGGAAGTTTGGAAAAGAAATTAATTGTGTGGATATATGTGTTGTTAGGAAAAGCTTAAAAGGTTATGGATGTTGGTGCGTATGAATGGATATTGATGTTATGCTTGGTGGCAACATGTAAATGAGAATAGTGTTACATGAAAACTTAGAAAGTGTTTGACATAAGTAAAATTGTAGTTGTTGCCATATGTTAGGTAATTGTTGTGAAAATGATGGTTAAACTTGATAAATATCCTTAGACAAGATTAATATATGTGTTGGAGTTATAAATAAGTTGTCGGTGTCTATAATCTAAAGAATTACACAAGTAAAGGATAAAGGCAACTTTGGTAAAAATGTGTTAAGATATAAGTTAGTTGACTAAGGATTCGTGATTAAAGGAAAAAGAGAAGTAGGAATGATGTACACTAAAGGTATTGCATTTGAATTGTAGCTAGGAAATACAAAGGTAAAGTTAGAGTACTGTGGTGGTGTGCTAGGGGAAATAATAAGTGACCAGCAAGTAGGAATAGCTAGATACACCTCCGAACAAATAGCGATGTAATATCCCACTGTAGTAAGGTGAGTGAACTTGCATTAAAATGTTTTGGGATATACACATTTATGTTTGATTTAATCCCCTAAAATGTTTTATTGGTTTTTCTTCAAAAACTCGCACGGGAACAAGCCCTTATGAATGTTTTTATGTTATGAAATGGATAGGGTGATGAATCCAAGTGTTTCTGTATAATATTGATATATATATATATATATATATATATATATTAT
>NW_017235082.1:0-1732 GCF_000208745.1 Theobroma cacao | reverse complement strand
TAAAAGCATAAGATAAAAAAGTAGTAATTGAAATTAAAGATAATTTAGAAAATTTCATCATCAAAACAAAAAAAAATTTAACAAGTGTAATTAATATTCGTTTTATTTTGACTCTCAAAAAATATTCATTTTATTTTAATAATTTTATTATATAAATTATGTAGCTTATCAATAATTACTTTTAATATATTACATTTTCTCAATATGAATTTTATTTCACTATTAGAATCATGTAATTAACAAAATATGATTATGTCAACATTAGCATATATTAAGATATAAAAAATCAAATGCTTTCAAAAAAATTATTTAAATAAAAAATTTTGTTTAGTAAGACAAGAGAAAATATTTTTAAAATATTAATTTTTTAAAATAGTTATTTTAATTTATTGTTATCACTATTATTATTATTATTATATTTTTAAATTTAAAATTATTCATTCTTATTATTATTTATAATAGTATTGAATTTAACATTATTTTTAATAAAAAATTCCACACCCACGCGAGGCGGGGCACCACTCTAGTACAATTAAAGAGAACATATATAGTATTCAGTTTGTAATATCCCACTACTGCAAATTCTGGTCTTCTCTATTTAAAGTGAAACAACTAAATAAAGAAGGAAAGAAACTAATAAAATAAATAATAGTAAATTTGAATGAGTGCCAAACTAACAAATATACGAGTCAAACAAACAAAAATGAAAAAGATTAAATTTGCTTTATGCAATTTACTTGGGTCTTTTCCTTTCTAGAGCTTGAAGCTGTTGTCTGGTTAACAATTCCTTTAGTGTTGTTGAAATCCATCCATGCCTGGCCTACACGTTAGGACACCATCTCCGTTTATATTGTCTACAATCCTCTCATCCATGGAATCAATCTTGTCATCAGCTAGAAATATCCCATTTGCTGCACTGGAATGATCTGAGTGCCATTGTTGTAATTGAAAGTTGTAGTGAACTGTCGTAACGTGCGGGTCCGGGAACCCGACCGCTAGACGCAAGTGAAAACTCTAAAAAATTAGGAATCGCCACCAATCTTTTTTTACTAGGTGCGATTGGCCACCTATTGACTCGATTCTAATCGACGAAGCCTTAAATTAATTTTAAGTCCACCGAAGAAAACCTTAAACTGATCTACGATTTTCTAGATTTAGGCTCGGGAGTACGGTTTCCCCAGGGAAGGATTAGCACCCTCGGGACGCCCGTTCCATGAACGGTACCATTCTTAGATTATCCTATTAGGCTTTAATTTTTAAGTTCACTATATTTCCTTAGTTATTATTCTCTTATTTTATCTCCTAATTAACATAAAATGGAATGCAAATGTGAGGCAAGATGAAATGCATGTCATGAGATAAAAATGTCAAACAAATAACCTTTTATCGAGGATATTCTCTTGGATCCACCCATCATATTGGTGGGATCCGGGGTATTCTCTCACCTAAGGAATTATTCGAGAAATTTACCTTCGCAAATTCAATGAAGAAATCCCGTCATCGGGGTCATCGTACGTTTTCTTTTAAAATAATATTTTCGTGCATAATGAACCTAATATGGGCAAAAGCCTTTTACTAAAGATGTTTCTCGAGCCCTCCCATCATATTGGTGGGACCCGGGAACACCTTTTCACCTAAAAAACTTTTCGAGAAATACTCGCCCTCGCAAGATTCTCGGAAGATCCCATCATCGGGGCTTAAACTCGAAAACAAAAATATTTATTTGCGATGA
>NW_017235081.1:0-1750 GCF_000208745.1 Theobroma cacao | reverse complement strand
TAAATAAATGTTTGCCTCAAGAAACATTAAGCGAAAGCCATCCATTGACAAGTAGCATTAAGCGAAAGCCATCCATTGACAAGAAACATATATTTATAGTCACTCATGCCATCGAAAGGCTTATTACTCGCTTTAAATGGTTTTATAATCTCATTATTGATTTGAAGTTGAATTTTTTTACATTTTCGATTAAAGAAGGTTAGAAATAAATGTTTGTCTCGAGAAACGTGAAGCAAATGCCATCCATTATCAAGAAAAGTCTATTTGTAGTCACTCATGCCTTCGAAAGGCTTATTACGTGCTTTAAATGGTTTTATAATCTCGTTATTGATTTTAAGTTGAATTTTTTTACTTTTTTCATTAAAACTATTTGTAATTGAGTGTTGACCTTGGGAAACTCTGAGCGAAAGCCATCCATTAACGAGAAAAGTCCATTTATAGTCACCCATGCCTTTGAAATCCTTATTACTCATTTTAAATGGTTTTATAATCTTATTATTGATTTCATGTTGATTTTTTTTACTTTTTTGATTAAAACAGAGTGTATTAAATGTTCACCTCGGGAAACATGAAGCAAAAGCCATTGATTGACAAGGAAAGTCAATTTATAATCACTCAGGCCTTCGAATGCCTCATTACTCGTGTTAAATGGTTTATAATCTCATTATTTTTTTATGTTGAATTTTTTCACATTTTTGGTTGAAATAGATTGTAATTAAATGTTTGCCTTGAGAAACTTGAAGCAAAAGCCATCAATTGAGAAGAAATTTTCATATATAGTCACTCATGCGTTCGAGTGCCTTATTACTTGTGTTAAATTGTATTGTAATCTCATTACTAATTTTAAGTTGAATTTTTTTACTTTTTTCATTAAAACAGTTTATAATTGAGTGTTTACCTAGGGAAACTCTAAGTGAAAGCGACCCATTAACAAGAAAAGACCATTTATAGTCACCCATGCCTTCGAAATCCTTATTACTCTCTTTAAATGGTTTTATAATCTCATTATTGATTTTAAGTTGAATTTTTTTACATTTTTGGTTCAAAAAGGTTAGAAATAAATGTTTGCCTCAAGAAACATGAAGCGAAAGACATCTATTAACAAGAAAAGTCAATTTATAGTCACTCATGACTTCAAAAGGCTTATTACTCGCTTTAAATGGTTTTATGATCTCATTATTGGTTTTATGTTGTATTTTTTTGAATTTTTGTTAAAACAGATTGTAATTAAATATTTGCCTTGGGAAACTTGAAGCAAAAGCCATCAATTGACAAGAAAGTTTCATATATAGTAGCCCATACCTTCGAGTGCCTTATTACTTGTGTTAAATTGTTTTATAATCTCATTACTAATTTTAAGTTGAATTGTTTTACCTTTTTCATAAAAATAGATTATAATTGAATGTTTACCTCGAGAAACATCAAGAAAAAGCCATCCAATGGCAAGAAAAGTCTATTTATAGTCGGCTATGCCTTTGAAAGCCTTATTACTCGCTTTAAATGGTTTTATAATCTCATTATTGATTTTAAGTTGAATTTTTTTATATTTTCGGTTAGGAAAGGCTAGAAATAAATGTTTTCCTTGAGAAACGTGAAGCAAAAGCCAATCATTGACAAGAAAAGTCCATTTATAGTCACTCATGTCTTCAAAAGCTTTATTACTCACTTTAAATGATTTTATAATCTTATTATTGATTTTAAGTTGAATTTTTCTACATTTTTCTTTAAAACGAATTATAATTAAATGTTT
>NW_017235080.1:0-1803 GCF_000208745.1 Theobroma cacao | reverse complement strand
TAAAAAAGAAATAATCTTACAAGGAAGATTTTTCCATACTCCAAAGATTATTAAGGATGATGTCCTCAAACACCTTGGAATTAATCCCAATTGTAAGCCAACATCCCATATGGCCTATGCTTCATTTGAAACAATAGCCTTTCTATTGTAAAAATCCCCATCAGAAGATGATGTAAGGCCATGCTGATCGTTGGGAGATGATGTATTAGAAGATAGAAAGTCATCTTCAAGATTTGGCAAGCAACCTGGGCAATCAGTGGAAAATTCACTTACAAAAAGTTGATAAATCAAATTACCCATAGCTAGATGCACATGTTCTTGAATGGTTTTTTTTTTTTTTTTTTTTGTTTATGGTGATGAGCATGGTGCCTCTCTCAAAAAAATTCAGCTTAGATGATTCTTCTCCCAAACAGAGATAAAATCCCCATAAAGCACCAATTCAATAAAAAGTGCTATTATTCCAAGCATGAACAAGAACCCCTGAAATTGAAAGCCAACAATGCCTTTTTCTAGTTTCCACATTAGGGGACCAAGGTTGAACATTAGAAAACCATTCATCAAGCCAGTCCCAATTTGTAGATTTACCTTGCTCAAACGTCAGATTATCAGGAAAAGAAATGAGGTAATGAAACCCAAATAATCGTTTGACATCAAAACCCAATTTTCCACAGCATTTGAAAGATTTTAACACATCCTCCAGTTCCTGTTTATTTTTGTAGTAACCCACAACATAACTCTCTAACCAATGAAGAGCTTCATCTTCGATGTGACCCAAGCGAAATTTGGACGACTCAATGGAAAGGGGAGGAGGAAAAGACGTCAACGGTTGTTCAACAGGAAGAGGGAAAGGTTGTTGCCCCATTAAAGCTTGAAGATAGCATTTACCTCTATTAGTTTCAGCAGAAGAATTTGTGTTAGATTTAAAAGCTTGGTTTTGTTGAAGTTCAGAATTAAGTGAGGGAAAATATGGGAATTGGGGATAACTTGGGTTTGTTTGGGATTAGCTTAAGACTGACTATGAGAGCTTTGTTGGTTTGGGAATGAAGTCTCTTTCTTGTGGCAGGCCTAGGATTTGACTGATGTGCTAGATTCAAGGCCAGCCGATGATAAAAAAATCTGACTCCATTTAATCTACTCATAACCTTGTAAACCTCACTCGGAGAAGCAAAACGAGCAAAACCTTAGACCCTGCCAAAACGAGGTTGTCTCTGTAGGATAAAAGTATCAACAACGTTGCCATGATTTCTACAAATCGTAAAGAGCCATTAATTTGTGATGCGAAGAGGAAGATTGGCAATATGAATAGTGGTGATATCATCTGAACAATTTCGATTGTTGCCATCAAGGAGGTGCCAATCACTAGAGACCTTTCCCATTCCCTTATTGCTTTTATCAATGAATGAAGTTATGGCAAACAATTATCCTATTTCATGTATGCCCTTTCTTTTCTGAAATTGAGTACTTCAATCCAAACATCAAGTTAGGTTTAATTTCTACCTAATTTAAGGGCATGCTAAAGGGAAGCCCGAGCCAACAGAATGTGGAGGTGGATTCCAATGGGCATGTTAAGCAAAAGCAGGCATTGCTCAGTTTGTCAAGTTTGGTTCTCACAGTCAAAAAAGTTACTTTCTAACAATCCCAATCAAGGTCTTAAACTGACTCATAAACCATTTTAATTAAATTTAGCCTAAAATTCTAGACCAATCAGAGTCCAATTAACTCATTTGTTTATGGTATAATGCTCAAATAAGTTTGTCAATTCTTATTTTTTATTTAAACTATTCAAAAAAATTTAAATAAATT
>NW_017235079.1:0-1831 GCF_000208745.1 Theobroma cacao | reverse complement strand
GCCACCAATTAAATTGATCTAGAAACCTAAACAAACTTGGGAAAGGGAGTTTAGTGTAGACTAAAATTAGGATAGCATATGATCATATTAATTGATTTGCGTATAAGATAGGGATATACCTATAGGCCATATGTAGCTAGATTAGAGCCTGAACTTAATGAGTCTGTTTTAATTTCAATTCACATAGAAATATAGTGTTTTGGTTAAAATAGATATTTTTATAAGATGAGTTGGGATACCCTTATAAATAATTTAGGATTGTAGGTTAGTAATTCAACCCATTGAAATAAGTTAAGGAAGAGAGGTAAGATTTAGATGAAGTGTGAGGGCTATTGTAATCCTAGGCTTGTTTGATTGATGTTTTCGCAAGTTATTATTATTTTGATTTTCCTTGTTGGTTTAATTTTAGTTAATTAATTGTAGTTAATTAATTAATTTTGAGTGTTTGGATAAGATTAATTTGTTCTAATTTTAGTACTTAGTAAATTTTTAGACCAATTCCCTGTGGGATCGATACTCTACTTGCTAATATACTATCTATTCGATATGTATACTTGCGTAGTAGGATTTTAACTGACAAATTCTAAAAATGTTGATAGGAACAATTTTCTTTAACATTTTTAAGTGAAAAGGGTTTCTTAAATTCTACCAAAAGCATTGGAGAATTTAGAAAATTTTCAATATCATATGATTTTATTCAAAAAAATAATAAAAGAATAAAATTTGAAAGGAAAAGGAAAAATGTTTTATCCAAATATTCTTGTGAACATACCAAAATAATTTTGACGACGGTATCTCGTAAAGAAAATAAGTGATTTTCTTGAACATTTTTTAGGTGAGGGGATTTTTTTTTTAGTTTGCACCAAAAGTGTTAAGGAAATTTTTAAAAAAATTCTAATATTTAAATAATTAAAAATTTTTAAAAATAATCAATATAAATTGATAAAAAATAGAAAAAGAAGAAAAAAATGAAAAATAAATAAAGGAAATATAAGCAAATATGAAGTCAAGAATCATTAATTAAGGTTAAGATAAGATAACCCATAATTAATTTATATCACTCCTTTGAACATGAGTTACAAGAGCACTAATACTTTCTTTGCATGTAAAAGTACTCCGAACTTGAAAATTGCTCCACAAACCGAAATCTTTTTTTTTTAATTTAGGATAATATTTTAAAAATAGAGTCAAATAGATGATCAATAACACCTAAACAAAAAAGATTGGTAGTGACTTCATTTCACATTGAATGAGTTCTTGAAAATAAAAAAAGAAAGCAAGAGATTTGAAAGAAGAGGAAATCGAGAAGAAACAACAATGGAGAGAGGACAAGCAGAGAAAAACAAGTTGGAAAAGAGGAAATTGGGGAAAGACAGAGATCAACCACAACAATAGAGGAAGATGGTGTCACCAACATCAAAAGGGTGACAATGGAGTAGAAGGGGACTTTGGTGTGCAAGAAATCAACAGAGGACGTTAGGTGCAATTGGGATTATTGGTGGAGTGTACTAAAAAAGAGAAAGAGAATCAATTAAGGATTTTTAGCCCATACCATTCATCATGAATTTTCAATAGAATTTTCATCTAAATTATCTTATAAAAGAATTAGTGCAAAATTCAATTTTTTTGTATCAAAATAAATGGAATTTTTAGTCGAAAATCTATCATATTGGTACACATAAGGAATTTTTTTATGAAATTTTTGTCAAAAAACTTCATGCCAAATTATTTAATTTTGTGCTACATCATCACTGATGGATTTTCGATAAACTTAGTTTCATCACAAAATTCAATTAGAAATCTATCAAAAATTCGTCAGTAATACGTTAAG
>NW_017235078.1:0-1832 GCF_000208745.1 Theobroma cacao | reverse complement strand
TTTTCAAATTTTCACCATACACTTGTGCCACAAATCCATAGCTTAGATAAAATTCTCAGACTTATACAAAGTCTTGGTGGAGTAATTTTTGAAATTTACACTTTTGCCCCCGTAAAAGTGAAAAATTACATTTTTGCCCAAAAAACTGAAAAATTGTCCATAGACATATTTTTCATCCCTTATACTCATACCATTTCCCAATTTGTCAAATTTGATCTAAATTCTCTCAAAATCTCAAATTTATCCACGGGTGGCAAAATTACGTTTTGCCCCTAAACATCAAAATTTTCAATTTTAGCCCAAATGAACCCTCGAACTTCGAACAATCATTTTTAGTCATTCCTAGAATGTAAATTATTAAATTTCATCCTACGATTCCTATTTAAACTAGTTCGAGGTTAAATCCACTCAAGTGTACCGTTAGGTACAATACCGGGTTTCGTATATTCTTATAGACTTTCCTAGCGTAATAACATGCTACTCAGTGCATGTATGTCATGACATGTGTTTATAGAGTCAGGTTTTACATTTAACTTATTAAAATTTACAAAATAAGTCCTTAATATTATAACAATTATAATATTTAACCAATACCTAATTAAACTCTTTTAATTAGGTCCTTAATAGTTGAAACCTAGAATTTGATTTAAGTCTAACTTAAATCATCACACTCTCAATTTAATCCAAATTGCAACCTTTGCGTGTGACCCATTAGGTTCCTAACATGTCGGCAATGGAATTGAATTATAATATTATTAATTAATTAATTTAAATGAATCATATTCAATTTTAAATTAACTAATTCAATTACATAGACCATGATTGGCATCTAGTAATGCATCATGGCCACCCAATTGTTAGGAGAGTCAAAGGATTCTTTGACAACCTTTCAGTGTAATTCATTTTGTCAAACCCTATTCTATAAAATAATTACGACGTCATTTACATGCTCAATAGAATGTTTGCATGTTTAGAAAGTTCGAGGAATCGTTAAAAGACGATATTGCCCCTAATGGTACCATTAAGTCGATTAAGCCTCGAACTAGTTGAAATAGGAATTTTGAGGTGAAATTAAGAGTTTCACAGTTCAGGGATGACTCAAAATGGTAATTCGGAGTTCGAGGATCAATTTGGAGTCAAACCAAAATTTTCATTATCTAGGGGTAAAATGGTCATTTGCCACCTGGGGACAAAATGAGAATTTTGAGAAAAGATTTTTTTGGCCCCATTTAACTTATTGGAGTATGATTTGAGTATTGGAGTATAATTTGAGAGTTTTGCAGTGAAAAAGTTTAATTCCGATGATTTCTGAAGTGTAGGGGTAAAATCGTAATTTTTCCATCCACAGACAAAATTTGAGATTTTGAGAGAATTTAGATCAAATTTGACAAATTGGAGAATGGTATGAGTATAAGGGATGAAAAATATGTCTATGGGTAATTTTTCAATTTTTGGGGCAAAAATGTAATTTTTGACTTTTACGGGGGTAAAAGTGTAAATTTCAAAAATTACTCCACCAAGACTTTGGATAAGTCTGAGAATTTTATCTAAGCTATGGATATGTGGGACAAGTGTATGGTGAAAATTTGGAAATAAATGGATGGCTAGAATTTAAGGAATTAATCAAACAAAAAAAATGAATAAAATAATATTATATTATTTTAGCCTTTAAAAAGGTCAAAATTCCAGAATTCTCATCTTCTTCAGCTGTCCAAACCAGGAGAGAAAAAGGGGAAAAGAAATAAGAACCCTAGCTGAAAAAATTCAGGGAAAATCAAGAGAAATCAAGAAATCAAGCATTAAAAAGGTAAATTTCATTGATTTTCCTTGTT
>NW_017235077.1:0-1864 GCF_000208745.1 Theobroma cacao | reverse complement strand
CACACCACACAAACAATAAGGCACAATTTCCTTTGATATAAATCTTTTCGAAAAGCTTGTTTCTCGGTTTAAAACACTTTACGTCTAATATATATATATATATATTTCAAATGATTTCTAAAAATAACTTACACCCACATTTCCTTAAAATTCTATCAACGCATGTTTTCCGTAAATTTTGCACTTCACGTAAAATATATGTACATGTATATATATACGGAATTCTTTAAAATTGACACCCCCTACTCACCTCATTATAGTGGAATATTACTTCACTATTGATTCGTACGCGTATAATTATTCCTATTTGTCGGTCACATACTTCGTTCGGCACACCTCCACGACAACTTTCCTAGCAACAATTTAAACTTAGTATACTTAATCACACATTTATATGGGTAGCAACTTAATTAAAAATTCCTTAAGCAACTTGCATATTTTTCATCCAAAATATGCACAGTATTAAACTACCCATAAATCTTAAAATATAAAATTAACATACCATTGGGCCTTTTCCATGGGCTTCTCCATTTTTCCTATTTAGGCCAAATCTATTTATTTTTATTTTCTATTAGGCCATGCCCACTTATTTTCTATTGGGTCATGCCCATTTATTTTCTATTTGGGTCATGCCCATTTTTATTTTCTATTTGGGCCATGCATATTTTTATTTTCTACTTCTTTTCTGTTCTTTTCTTTTTCTTTCTTTTTTCTCTCTTTCATCGTCACTCCCTTCACCACCATGTCTTCCTCTCTTCACCACCGTGGCTTCCTCTCTTCCTTGGGTCGTTTTCTTCCTCCTCCGATGGCAGCACTTTCAACTCTCTTTTCCTCAAAAATTTGACAGCACCAAGCTGCTTTTTCTCCCTCAAATTGGCAGCAAACAGCTTCAATTTTTTTGCACAAATTGGCAGCACTTTGCTGCCCTTCAATGGCAGCAAAACCTCTAAAATTTCCAGCTACAAATTCACACAATTTCAGCAGCAAAAATCTTGAATTTTCAGCACCAAAATCAGTCATAGAAACCTAAAAAATTTCAGCAATTAACTTAAAAAAAAATCAGCTTTCCTACCTCAAAATTTTCAACTTTCTTTGTCACGACCCGAAACCTCCCTTAGGCCCATGACAATCGCCGCGACGTCCCGATTGACACTCATTATCCGGAATGCCAACCGGAACCCCGCAAGGCTTACATATTAGTTTCTTTCCTTTCCTATGAGCAATCATTGTTAAATATCGAGTTTTTAGAGAATATATACTATTTTAGATCAAAAACAATCAAAATAAAATTTTCGTCACACAGGGGTATTTTGGTCATTTTTTTTCTCAAAAATTTCGAAACTGATTAAAACGTAATATACAAGTACAAAACACATATTTCATATTCAAAATGAGTTTAAAAGTCTAAAATCTTTATTTAAAACGAAATTACGGTTATTTGAATATAATAAGAAAATAAAAGAAATATTAAGGAAAATATTCTATTTTCTTATAAAATAATATTTATAGAGTTATACGTGAATAATTTTTATAGCGTAAAAGCTAAATAACTTTATACATACTGAAATACAGTAAACCAAAATATTTAATTTAATTTACAATAACAAGAGGGCCCCCGAATAAACAAAAGTAAAGAGGACTGTGAACCAACGGTTTGGAAAATGCAGATCCAATAGTAGTCCTCGATGAGATCAGCTATCTACAGTCTATATGTCACGACCCGAAACTCCCCATCGGGCCCGTGACAACCGCCGCGAGGCCTCCACAGACATTCTTCACCCCGAATGCCGATTGAAACCTCGCAAGGCTTAGCATCAACTTTCGCATCCCCCCGGTGAGCAACAGTTATTAAATCTCGTATTTC
>NW_017235076.1:0-1882 GCF_000208745.1 Theobroma cacao | reverse complement strand
AACAAGAAAAAGTCCATTTATAGTCACTCATGCCTTCGAAAGCCCTATTACTCGCTTTAAAAGGTTTTATCATCTAATTATTGATTTTAAGTTGAAATTTTTATCATTATTTTGTGAAAACAGGTTATAATTGAATGTATACCTTAGGAAACGTAAGGCTAAAACCCTCCGTTGACAAGAAAAGCCCATTCATAGTCACTCTTGCCTTCAAAAACTTTACTACTCGCTTTAAATGGTTTTATAATCTCATTATTGATTTTAAGTTGAATTTTTTTATGTTTTTGTTAAAACGAATTATAATTGAATGTTAACCTTGGGAAACGTGTGGCTAAAACCCTCCATTAATAGGAAAAGTCAATTTATAGTCACTCATTTTTTCAGAAGCCTTATTACTCGCTTTAAATGGTTTTATAATCTCATTATTGATTTTAAGTTGAATTTTTTTATATTTTTGGTTAAGAAAGGTTATAACTGAATGTTTACCTCATGAAATGTAAGGTGAAAGCCATCCATTAATTAGAAAAGTCCATTTATAGTCATTCATGCCTTCGAATGCCTTATTACTTGCTTTAAATGATTTTATAATCTCATAATTAATTTTAAGTTGAATTTTCTTACATTTTTTGTTGAAACAGATTATAATTGAATGTTTGCCTAGGCAAACGTGAAGCGAAAGCTATCGACTGACAAGAAAAGCCCATTTATAGCCATTCATGTCTTCGAAAGCCTTATTACTTACTTTAATTGGTTTTATAATCTCATTATTGATTTTAAGTTGAATATTTTTACATTTTTTGTTACCATAGATTATAATTGACTGTTTACCTTGGGAAACGTGAGGCTAAAACCCTCCATTAATAGAAAAAGTCCATTTATAGTCACCCATGCCTTCAGAAGCCTTATTAGTCGCTTAAAATGGTTTTATAATCTCATAATCGATTTCAAGTTGAATTTTCTTACATTTTTGATTAAGAAAGTTTATAATTAAATGTTTGCCTCAAGAAACGTAAAGCGAAAGCTATCCATTAACAAGAAAAGTCCATTTATAGTCACTCATACCTTCAAAAGCCTTATTACTCGCTTTAAAAGGTTTTATCATTTGATTATTGATTTTAAGTTGAAATTTTTATCATTATTTTGTGAAAACAGGTTATAATTGAATGTATACCTTAGGAAACGTGAGGCTAAAACCCTCCGTTGATAAGAAAACCCCATTCATAGTCACTCTTGCCTTCAAAAACCTTATTACTCGCTTTAAATGCTTTTATAATCTCATTATTGATTTTAAGTTGAATTTTTTTATATTTTTTGTTAAAACAGATTATAATTGAATGTTAACCTCGGGAACTGTGTGGCTAAAACCCTCCGTTAACAGGAAAAGTCAATTTATAGTCACTCATTTTTTCAAAAGCCTTATTACTCGCTTAAAATGGTTTTATAATCTCATAATTGATTTTAAGTTGAATTTTTTTACATTTTCGGTTAAGAAAGGTTATAATTGAATGTTTACCTCGTGAAACGTGAGGCGAAAGTCATCCATTAATTAGAAAAGTCCATTTATAGTCATTCATGCCTTCGAATGCCTTATTACTCGCTTTAAATGCTTTTATAATCTCATTATTGATTTTAAGTTGAATTTTCTTACATTTGTTGTTGAAACAGATAACAATTGAATGTTTGCCTAGGCAAACGTGAAGCGAAAGCCATCGACTGACAAGAAAAGTTTATTTATAGTCATTCATGCCTTCAAAAGCCTTATTACTTGCTTTAATTGGTTTTATAGTCTCATTATTGATTTTAAGTTGAATTATTTTTACTATTTTTTGTTTAAAACAGATTATAACTGAATGTTTACCTTGGGGAACGGTGAGGTTAAAACCCT
>NW_017235075.1:0-1902 GCF_000208745.1 Theobroma cacao | reverse complement strand
AAGAAACAGTTCAATTTGAAAATCAATTGGTAAAAAGTTTTAAATTTACCTTAGGCTTGATTTTCTATGTTCAAAATGCCTTCTCCAAGCTTCAAATTTCCACTTGCAAAGCATGGGTTCAATGCGGCAGCAAGGCTCTCTTTTCTCCTTTTGTTTTCTAAAAGGGCGGATAGCCCAAAGCCTTTTTATTTTTGCAAGTTTACATGCATCTATTGATAGATGCCATGCATCTATCGATAAATCCTTCTCGGATCGTAACATTTTTGCCTCTCATCTATCAATAGATATTTCAAGTCTATCGATAGATGGTATTCATGCACTTTCATTTCATTCTCGTAGTGCAATCTATCGAGAGTTTTTTGAGTTTCTATCAATAGATTATGCCTCTTTCTTTTCATCATCAATCACAGGTGGCTATCTATCGATAATTACCGAGATTCTATCATTAGATATCTTTCGATTGCCCTTCTATTTCTCCCAAGTGGACATCTATCTATAGTTATTAGGAATCTATCAATAGATGTTCTTCGGCTCTTGCATTTCTTTGCTTTTATCTTTAAACTATCGATAAACCACAAGCATCTATTGATAGATCATACTTAAATTCAAATTCTCAGCATATTTAACCTTCCAAATCCATTCCTTTAAGTTCTCATTGCATTTTCATTCTCATAATCATCATATTTCATCATACTTTAATCATCATTAACACATACATTCATTACATAGCTTCAAATTCTCAATCTTGCTCTATGTCTCATAGCACATCATTCAAACTTAGCATAATTGCTCTCATGTCATATTCATTCATTTAAGTACCAAACACATGTGCTATATCATTTTGGTGTCAAACGTATGCATACATCATTTCGGGCCTTTACATACCCATACATTTCATAGTCATTTCTTCATGGACATAGGCATTCTCATAAGTATAAATATTAAAATTTAACTTAGCTCATCAAAATAGCTTAACATACATTCATCATTAAAATCGGGAGTGTTACAATAGGTTGAGTATTTGAAGACAATAAATCGACTTTATTAAAGAAAACAATAGCTTCTTCAAATGCTTATTTAAAAAATGTTTCAGATATGCTCAACATTAACCCTTTGAGGAAGCTATATTGGAAACAAAAATTAAAACACATTACAAGAAAACCGTTAGTTATGTTAAGTTAAAAAAAAAAAAGGGAAAATGAATGTTCAAAAAGATTTAGGCACAACAATTTACAAGAACACTCAAATTAATAAAAAAAATAACAATATTGTCTCCAACCAAAATAATTGACTACCATTCCCATAATAATAAAATTAAACACAAAAAGAAAAAAGAAACTATATCCTTTTTATCGATTTGTCTTGCTTCTAGCTCAAAAGTCAACCCAGACTCATACCACCAACCAACCTCTATGAGTAATTGCAAATGCAAAGAAAAAAAAATACAATCTTTATCCAAATGATTGGTAAAACAGTGCTTGATTGGTAAAAATTTTGATAATGATAAAATATTTATTCTCAATCACAGAGCATGCATTTGGTAACTTGTGTTTTTGCCTACAATGAGTCTGCAAATTTTTATCATAATTTCCATCACATTCACAATGTAAACTATGTATTTAAATCTAACAATTTCAGACAAAATTCGTTAACAAGATTTATAATAAGTGGGTTTGAGTTTTGTATAATCATGTTTGTGTTCAAAATTATCTCAACTTACTTATGAGACAAAATATTCATGTTTTATCCAAGTTAATACGTCTAACTCATATATGACACATTTATACACGTTTAACTAATCATATTAATATATTAATCCACATTACTCAAAATGTCTAACTAATATAAATTTGTTTATTGTAATTATTAACATTTAAACTACGTAAATAATCTACTATTTAT
>NW_017235074.1:0-1938 GCF_000208745.1 Theobroma cacao | reverse complement strand
GCTTGCTATCATATGTACTTTATTAGAGCACTAATTTCAACATATTTAATCTACCCTTGGTGGTATGTCAAAATCATCCCTGTCTCAGTTGCAATCTAGAGGAATCTCTCCTCTGTATATCCATATGAGCTGGTGGAGATGGAGCAGCTACTGTAGCCCGTCCTAACTGTGGGCAATCTCTCCTAATGTGACCTGGTTGATCACAACGAAAACATCTTGCAGGCCCTCTGCACAGCCCAACATGATAATTCTCACAATTTTTGCATCTACCTGAACTTCTTGAAACAGAGGAGTCTTTGCCCCTTTTTGGTGGCTGACTAGAAGATACACTTAGATTTCTCTTTTTTGCTAACTAAGCTCACAGACTCCTATTTTCATTCACAAGCTTCTCAACTCTTAAAGCCATTTGCACCACCTCTTTAGCCACGATTGCGTCTGACTCACCCATAAAAGAAACACAATTATGTTGCCTAGCCTCTTTAAGCTTCTTAGAATTAGAAACATCTAGCACTGGTGGTGGGACAAGAGGTGGGGATGGTGGTACTGAAGGAGCAACTAGAGGAACTGTAGGAAGCGCTTGACCAACCTGAGCCTGGCCAGCAATGTAGTAAAGAAGGCTGCTAATGCCTGAACTGCCTCAAGAGGCATAGCAGGAATACTAGTAAGTGACAGAGAAGGTGGAGGATGTGGAGGAGTCTCGGTCTGTTCAGCAGCAGGTGTTGCCCGAATGATAGATGCAGTCGATTCCTCCTTTATTGCACCTAACTGACGACGTTGGAAACGACCTCTTCCCTTCCCAGCTGATCTAGTGAAAGGTGGTTGTTCGCGTCGAGGAGACATAATAATCTATAATAGGGAACAAAGTGAGTTTAGGCAACCTCAGGCTCTATATGCTTATGCATGTATTTTATTCAACCTAACCTAACTTAACTCGGGGCCACACTGACACTGTAAATTTTTAAAACAGCTTTAAAATAACTTTAAACCCTAAAACTCTAATCTTTAAAACCAAAAGCTCTGATATCAACTTAATTATCACAACCCGGAACTCCTATCGAGCCTGTGACAACCGCTGCGACGTCTCAATCGACATTCATTACTCGGAATGTCAACCGAAACCTCGCAAGGCTTTAATATCAGCTTCTCATTTTCCCTGTGGGTAACTGTTTCCAAATACCACATTCTAAAAGATTTTAAACTGTTTCCAACTTAAACAAATAAAATAATAATTTCCATCTCACAGGGGTATTTTGGTCATTTATCCCAAAAATCTTAAAATCATCTAAAAATATAGTATGTAAGTGGAAAACACATATTTCATAATCAAAAAAAGTTTTGGATGTCTAAAACATTCGTTTAAAATGGAATTATGACTGTCATAATAAAATAAAAATATTAAATAAAATATTCAATTTTCACATAAAACGATATTTTAAGAACACTGCATAAATAATTTTTATAGCGTAAAAGCAAAATAAATTCTTACATACCGTAATACAGATAACCAAAGTATAGAATTAAATTTACAGTGACACGTGAGCCCACGAATGACCAAAAGTATCAAAAGAAATGAACCTACAATCTTTGGATGTGGCAAGTTGAACTGTAATCCTCGCCGATATCAGTTATCTACAATCTATTCTAAGTCTGAAATGGGTGGAAATGAGGGTGGTGAGATTATAAAATCCCAGTGAGTAAACAAACATCACTCAAAATATCTAAAGTCGAGTAAAAAGAGACTATTAAAATATTTCATCAAACTGTAATTTATCATCTTTCAACTTATTTCAACCAAATGAAATCAATTTATTTAAAGCAAGTAATCAGTATGGCTTATGAATTTCTTAAAAAGCTTGGCTCATGCCAAAAATTATTATCATACTCAGTTATTTGGGATACCTTGGCCGAGGGCTATCCCAACTGAGTCCACCAAGGCTA